>NW_026068035.1:2895515-2992318 GCF_014885135.2 Alexandromys fortis
CCCTCCCTCCCTCTCTCTCTCTCCTCCCTCCCTCCCTCCTCTCTCTCTGTCTCTCTCTCTGTCTCTCTCTCTCTGTCTCTGTCTCTCTCTCTCTCTCTCTCTCCCCGTGCAAACCTCTCCCAGCTGCCAATCCCGAACTGCCAGGTGGGCACTGCCCATAGGCCCACGCATATGCAGGCAGCTGATGATTATTGCGTTATCATAGCATAGGTCAGGCCTTAGCCATCTCAGGAGTTGATTATACATTTCCATCAGGTGTGACACCACGCAGCTCGCTACATTCCAGGACAGGCTCCAAAGCTAAAACAGAAACCCTGTCTCGAAAACAATAACAACAACAACGAAGGTCTCTTCTTTCTGGTCCTTTCAGACCCTCCATTGGGTGACCCCAGTACATAAGGAAGTACACTGCTATTTCTCGTACTGCTGTTAGAAATACCTGATAAAAACAATTAAGGAAGGGAGGGTTTACTTTGGTCCTTCTGTATGGTCTGTTCTCATTGGGAAAGAGGAATGTGAGCCTCCTAGCCACATTGTGTCCAAAGTCACCAAACAGAGAGACACAATATTGGTTGCCAGCTTGTCTTTTCCTTCTTATTCATCATAGGGCATCAGTCTATGGCATGGATGCACACACATTGAGAATGGGTTTTCCCTCTTTAACCAAACCTCCCATGAAACATTCTTCTCATGGATGTAGGCAGAGGAGGTTCTAACGCCCATCAAGTTGACAACTAAGGTCAGCATCACAGGGAGGCTTGTTGGGTTTGCTTTCATTCTGGACCTCTCTGTAAGCAAACTGTTAGTTTGTTTTGTCCTTTGTGCTTGTAGCCGTCACATGAGCAGGGCACGTATGCTTGTTTAATGCTGTGTGTTCATGCCTAGGACAAGTGTAGCATGTGTGGGCTTCATCAGACTTGTCTAGTCTCTATGACCTGCTGACTGAAGAAGCCCTTAGGAAGATTTTTTGCATCCTGCTTTGTAATATAAGTGACAATTATACTTATTTTTGTTGCTGCTTCATAACTAATTTTGCTACTGTTATGAATCATATATCATATCTGATATACAGAATATCTGATATGCAACCCGTGTGAAATGGTTGCTTGTGACCCCAAAGGGTGTCACAACCCATAGGTTGAGAAACTGCTCTATATGATTCTTTTTTTTAAAATCCTTCTTTTATTGATTCTTTGTGACTTTCGCATGAATTCCAATCTCATTCATCTCCATCCCCTCACATCTTCTCTCTGCTCTTGCAATCTTCCCCTCAAACAAAACAAAATTTAAAAGAAAAACCAAAGACCAAACATAATAAACAAAGCAACAACAACAACAGAAGAATCTCTTTTTGGAAGCTGTAGCATACAGCCTTTAGTCCTTCATCTTTGCTTGCAAGTCTTCACTGACACATGTCATTGATGTCATTGGTCTGGCTCAAGGCTCTGGCTTCTGCTACACCACTGATGCTGGGGCTCCTCTTGGATATCCTGTGTTGTAGAGACCCTGCTGTTTTGGAACTGTAGGTTCATCCCCTACCTGCTCCAACAGTTCATAGATGAGGTGCCGACTCACAGCCCTGGTTCTAGCTTGGTCAACCAATCAACTTTCCCTCAGTCACTACCTGAGTGAGCTCTCTAGTGCCACCTTAGGCGGCCCACCCAGTGCAGCCTGCAGCAAGGAGCAGGGTTAGTTCTTCTGCTCTCAGGTCCTCAGATCCCAGGCACCCTACCAGTCCAGCTCTACTGTTTTGTCCAGGCAAAGCTCAGGGCCCTCTCTCTCTGGATTGCTGTAGGGGACATTTGGGTAGCCAACTCTCCTGCTGCGAAGGGCAGGGCCAGCTACACCAGGGCCACTGAAGAGTGGGACTGGCTTATCACAGCATGGTTCCAATGACCCCCTGTGCTAATGTGGGCCATAAACATCAACACAGACCCCAGCTGCAGTGGGACTGCTGATCCAGACATGGCCCTTAGCTGCAGCTCAGGGCTGGATGGCACTATGGCCCTTGATAGCACCATGGCCCTTGGACATCAACATGGTCTCAGGTGGCTGACCAGACCCCGGGACATCCACAGAGCCCTCGGTGGTAACAGAAGCCACGGACATTAACTCAGACTCTGGCTTCTATAGGGCCATGTGCTCCTACATGGCTAATGGCAACAGCCCTGACGTGATCTGTGAATGAATTAAGTAGAAGGTGGTTGGATAGAGGTTTTGTTTTTCCTTGTTTTTGTTTGATTATTAGATTTTATTAGTGATCTAAGCCTTTTAAGTAACAGTGGCCTTTTTAGTCCTGGCTGATTAAGAAACTGTTCTGGGGGGCTCGAGAGAGAGGACGCACCTGAATTCAGTTTGCAGCACATGTTGGACAGCTGACAACCCTGTGTAACTCTAGCTCCAAGGGCTCTGATGCCCACTCCTGGCCTCCCACACTTGTGGCACAGTCACACACATATATACATGAATAAAAATTAATCTGTAAAAAGTATTTTAGTTGTCTTAGTACAGCTATTTAGCTTTCTTTTGAGTAGTCTTCATGTTATGTCTTTTTCACTGTTTTTTAATTTTTTAACACTACATATTCCTGTATTTAAGGTTCTTCCTTGAGGAAGTGATTTTTGTACTCCAGAGGTTTTTTTGGCACTACACAAAGACATTGTTGGGGCATTTTTATTGTCTCCACAAGGGGTGATGCTGCTGGTATTTAGGACCTAGAACTAGGGATGCTCTAGAACATTCTGTATGCACAGAACAACACTTCACAGTAAGGATATGTGGTCACAGTGTAAATTATGCCCCTGTTGAGAAGCCCCACTCTGAGGGTGGCAGTAGCCATCATTAACTTAACAGTGTTCCTTGAACAGTGTCTGCTAACACCTCATGTAAAACTCGAGGACCTTTGTTCCTTCTTATTCTACTTTTACCAGTTGTCTTTGCGTTTTGACGTTGGAAACTTAACTACACAGTGCTGCCATTTTTACATTTAGTCCTGCATATTCCTAAAGAACTTCTCTTGTTCTTGATTTTATAGTTCTCATTTTCCTTTGGATACTATTTTTATCTTGGAACTTTTCTTAGCGTTCTTGTAGGGTGGAGCTGCAGACAAAATGTTGTCTTGGCTTTCCTTTATCTGAGAATGTTTTGTTTTGTTGGAATAGCATTCTATCTGGCATGAACTAAAGTTTCCAGAAAAAATGTAAAGGCACATCTGTTGAAGAAGCTGTGAAACTGGATGACTGACAAGAATGCAGTGGCTGCAGAGGGTCAGAGCGCTGAGCACCCCACATTATCCTGGATTCTTTGTTCCTTTAGTAACGGTTTACTTCACCTTGTGGGTCCCACCTAATACTCTGTAACATTTTAAAATTAGTGTTTTCAAACAGTTTGGAAGATTCTTCCTACTCCTCTGTCCTCCGTTCATTCTACTTAGTCTCTTTCCACTTTGATGTCTCCTGTTGCTCCCTTCCCCTCCTCAACACCTTTTCCTCCTCTTGCGGTCCACCTTCTAGCAGTATAGCCTCCACACTGCATCCACTTACATAGAGAACATGCAGTTTCTATCTGAGCTGTCTCGTGCTATAATACTTTCCATTCCATGCATTTTTCTTGCCAGTTTTCTTTTTCTTTTGCAGCTGAAGTAAATTCTACTGTAGTATACATGTGTTACGAGGAGAGGTGGTTTGTTTGTCCTGGCCGCCTGCTAGCTTACACCTGAAATAATCACACAGAAACCGTATTCATTAAAATACTGCTTGGCCCATTAGCTCTAGTTTCTTATTGGCTAATTCTTACATCTTAATTTAACCCATTCCTATTAATCTGTGTATCTCCATGTGCCAGTGGCTTACTGGGAAAGATTCAGCATGTCTGACTCTGGCAGCTCTATGGCAGCTCTCTGACTCTGTCTTCTTCCTCCAAGCATTCCGTTTAATTTTCCCTGCCTACCTAAGTTCTACCCTATCAACTAGATCAAGGGAGTTTCTTTATTCATTAACCAATGAAAGCAACACACAAACAGAAAGACCTCCTACACCATATATGCACAGTGATTTCTGTAATAGCTGAACGAGTTTTCACTCCTCCAGCCATGAGTACAGTTTCCTTCACTGTCCCACATCCTTCACAGCATTTGTTGTACGTTTTCTTATGTCATCCTGACTGCAGGGAGATGGTATTGTGAAGTAATTTTGAGTGGCTAACATTTAAATATATACAGGGCATTATGTGTCTGTTTTTGAGGTCGATGTGTTCATTTTGTAAGCTTATTTGTCAACTGTCAGCTCTCTCTCTCTCTCTCTCTCTCTCTCTGTGTGTGTGTGTGTGGCATTTCTTTATATAGTCTAGACAACCCTGTCTGTAATGGAGCTGGAAAGTGAACTCATCCTGTAGGCTATGTTCACTTCTATTGTTTTTCTTTGCCGAGCAGAAACTTTTTTATTTATTTATTTATTTATTTATTTATTTATTTATTAAAGATTTCTGTCTCTTCCCCACCGCCGCCTCCCCTTTCCCTCCCCCTCCCCCAATCAAGTCCCCCTCCCTCGTCAGCCCAAAAAGCAATCAGGGTTCTCTGCCCTGTGGGAAGTCCAAGGACCACCCACCTCCATCCAGGTCTAGTAAGGTGAGCATCCACGAAACTGCCTAGGCTCCCACGAAACCAATAGGTCCAGTAGAATCAAAAACCCGTTGCCATTGTTCTTGAGGTCTCAGTAGTCCTCCTTGTCCGCTATGTTCAGCGAGACCAGTTTTGACCCAGGCTTTTTCAGACCCAGGCCAGCTGGCCTTGGTGAGTTCCTGATAGAACATCCCCATTGTCTCAGTGTATGGGTGCACCCCTCGCGGTCCTGAGTTCCTTGCTTGTGCTCTCTCTCCTTCTGCTCCTGATTTGGACCTTGAGATTTCAGTCCGGTGCTCCAATGTGGGTCTCTGTCTCTGTCTCCTTTCATCGCCTGATGAAGTTTAATATTCAGGAGGATGCCTATATGATTTTCTTTGGGTTCTCCTTCTTATTTAGCTTCTCTAAGAACCCGAATTATAGGTTCAATGTCCTTTATTTATGGCTAGAAACCAAATATGAGTGAGAACATCCCATGTTCCTCTTTTTGGGTCTGGCTTACCTCACTCAGGATGGTGTTTTCTATTTCCATCCATTTGCCTGCAAACTTCAAGAAGTCCTTGTTTTTTACTGCTGAGTAGTACTCTAATATGTATATATTCCATACTTTCTTCATCCATTCTTCAATTGAAGGGCATCTAGGTTGTTTCCAGGTTCTGGCTATTACAAACAATGCTGCTATAAACATAGTAGAGCATATACTTTTGTTGTGTGATAAGGCCTCTCTTGGGTATATTCCCAAGAGTGGTATTGCTGGGTCCATGGGTAGGTTGATCCCAAATTTCCTGAGAAACCTCCACACTGCTTTCCAGAGTGGTTGCACAACTGAGCAGAAACTTTTAAGGTTTCATCTTCTCACTATTCTTGAGGCTGTTTCCCTTGTTATTGGAAACAGTTCAGAGAGTACTTGCCTATATCTATATATTGAATTATATTTACTATTCCCTAACTTATCTTGTATCAAGTTTTTTTTTGTTGTTGTTCTTTTGCAAAGGGAATTTATATCATTATGTAGTAGTTTGTTTGCTTTTAACAATGGTTTGCCTCAGGTGAAGGTAACTTAGTTTTGAGAAAAACAGAAGATGATGTCTTAGTTATTTTTCTTTTTCCGTGAAGAGAGAGACAGCATGACCAAGGCAGCTTATAAAAGCTTGATTATGGTTTCAGAGGGTGAGTCCATTCGTCTGTGGTCATCATGGCAAGGGGCACAGCAGTCAGGCAGGCGTGGTGCTGGAGCAGTAGCTGAGAGCTTATATCTGATCTGCAGGTTGGAGGGAGGGAGGGATGGAAGGAGGGCAGGAGAGAGATTGATTGGGCCTGGAATGGTCTTTTGAAACCTCAGAGCATACTCCCAGTGACACATCTCATCCAACAAGGCCACAACTCCTAACTTTTCCCAAACAGGTCAACCAAAAAGGGACAACACATTCAAACATGAGCCTTTGGAGGCCATTCACATTCAAACCACCACAGGGGATTTATAAAATTTAGCCTGATACTATTCTAGAAACATACAGTAACAAGACTGCTTAGCTCTCTGTTTTCCCTCTAGGTACCAGCTGGAGGATGAATCTGCCCATTTGGATGAAATGCCACTGATGATGTCTGAAGAAGGCTTTGAGAATGATGAAAGTGATTACCACACTTTACCCCGAGCCAGGATAACACGGAGAAAAAGAGGACTAGAGTGGTTTGTGTGTGGTGGATGGAAATTCCTCTGTACCAGGTTCGTCTTCTGTTACTATCTGATTAGTACATGGAGAGTATGGGTAGACATTTAGTGGCTAGAGAGTGAGCTGTATCAGTCTATGTTGGTATGAAAGCTGAAGAAGATGCACCATCATGGCGTGTTCTGACCACATTGTCCACGTCAGCAAGCGGGTCTGAAAGGGAAAACATAATTCTATGGTGATATGCCAGGTATTCATCAGTGTGGCTGTAGGATAGGGCCAGTTCAGGCGCCTTCTCCTCAGCTGCCCAAGGAACAAGCTGGGCACATCTCCTTGGACACCTGGGAACCCCTCTAGAGTCAAGTCTCTTGCCAACCCTAAAATGGCTCCCTTAATAAGATATCTACTTCCCTGCTCCCATATCCACCCTTCCTCCATCCCAAGCATCCCATTCCCCCAAGTTCTCCCCATCCTCCCCTTCTCCCTTTTCTCCCCCCTCCCCTTAATATTCTTATTCTTAAGAAAAAAGTATTTTCTTATGCAGTCACACTCCAGTAACCAAATTAATGAAATTTACCATTATTACAATACTTTGTATATTTTTAAGCCCATATTCAATGCCGTCTATTTTTGAGCAGTATTCTTTATGGTCCATTTCCCTCAATCCTTGGGATCCTTGTGTAGCATCTAGGTGGTATGCCTTTCTACTCTTGATTTTATCTGGGCCAGTTATTTAGTGTTTTTCTTCTGTCTCTAGACATTTTGAAGAAAGCAGGTGAGTTATTATGCAGAATGCTTAAAGTCTTGGTTTGTCCGATGTGTGTTATTTTGAGGCTTCTGACTGGCTGTCTGGAAATCACTCTGAGGCCCAGACTTGCCTTCGGCTTGAGGCAGTCCTTTGTGCTTAGCCTCCTGAGTGCTGAACTTACAGGCATGAGACACTGCTCAGCTCTCTGATATCCTCTGTTGTTGTTATTTTTTGGGGCAGGGTCTTTGGTTTCTCAGGCTGGCTTCCCACTCACTGTGTAGCCAAGGATAGGCTTCCATTTCTGATCTTTCTCCTTCCATATCTTAAATGCTGCCATTGCAGGCCTGTACTACCACACCTAGATTTAACAGTGGTAGGCATCTGTCTTAGGGTTTCTGTGAAGAGGTACCATGACTATGAGAACTCTTGTAAAGGAAAGCATTTAATTGGGTGGCTCAGAGCTTTAGTCCATTATTATCATGGTGGGACATGACGGTATGCAGGCAGACATGGTGCTGGAGAAGTAGCTGAGAGTTCTACATCTTGACCTCACAAGCAACAGAAAGTGAACTAAGTGTCACATTGAGTGATACTTGAGCAAAGGAGATCTTAAAGCCTACCCCTATAGTGACACATTTTCTCCAACAAGGCCACACTTACTCCAGCAAATCCACACCTCCCAATAGTGCCACTCCCTATAAGATTTTGGGAACCAATTACATTCAAAAGACCACAGCATCTAATTCCAGGCTTTGTGCAAGTCCTCAACCAACTTAGCTATGTTCTCAGCCTCCTCTGTATCATTATGTCTAGGTTGACTGATACTCTCCGGGCAATATTGTATAAGTGATGCATTGTTCCTCTCAGGGTGTTTGATTCTTGTTTTGCTAATTTCTGGTTCTCTTTTAATTGTTTTGTTTTCTCTTACAATGATGTTAGTGTTTCTGATGGTCATTCAAAAAGTGAGTTGTTCAGTTTCCGTGAGTTTTTATGGCTTCTGTTGTTTCTTTTAGGTTTAGCCAGCTTTAGTCTATGGTAGTCAGATAGGATGTGAGGGGTTATTTCGATCTTTTTCCTTCTTTTTTTTTTTTAATCCTTTGTTAAGATCTGCTTTGTGTTCAAGTATGTGGTCAACTTTGGATAAAGTAGCATGAACTGCTGAGAGTAGTTTTTTCTTCTGCGTTTGGGTGAAATGTTCTATAAATATTTTCTTGGTTCATTTAATTTATGATGTCATTTAGCTCTAGCATTTCTCTGTTTAAATTTTGTCTGAATGCCAAGAGCAAGGTATCGAAGTCACCCACTATCACTGTGTGTAGGTCAATGTGTGATTTTAGATGTAATAGAGTTTCTTCTATGAACTTGGGTGCCCCGTGTTTGATGCATAGATGTTTTGAATTGCAATATCCTCTGGTGGACTTTCTTCTTTGATGAGTAGTGTAGTGTCTTTCCCTATCTCTTTTTATGAGTTTTGGTTTGAATTCTATTTTGTCAGACATTCAAATAGCTGTACCTGCTTAGCTTCTTCAGCCCAGTTGCATGCAATATCTTTTTCTGTCCTTTTACCTTGAGATGATGTCTGTTCTTGATGGTAAGGTATGCTTTCTGGATTCAGCAGAAGGATGGATCTTGTTTTCTAAACCAGTCTGTTAGTTTGTCCTTTTTTTGTGGAGGTTGAGACTCTTGATATTGAGAGTTATCAATGACGAATATTTATTAATTCTTACTATTTTGTTATGGTGTCCCCCACAACTCCCTTGGTTTACTAGTCTGAGATTATTTTTGTATTTTTTTGGGGGGGGGGTATAGTTAACCTCTTCAGACTGAAGTTTTCCTTCTGGCATGCTCTGTAGAACTAACTGGATTGCTAGATAGATGCTGTTTGAATTTGATTTTATCTTGGAATGTTTTTCTTACTCCATCTATTGTGATTGATAGTTTTTCTGGGTATAGTAGTCTGGCCTGGCATTTGTGGTCTTTCAGATTTTGTAGAACATTCATCTAAGTCCTTCTGGCTTTCGGAGTCTTCTGAATACTTCATTGTTCAAAAGGGTCTTCCCTTGTTACTTAGTCTTTTTTTTTCTTGCAACTTTTAATATTCTTTCACTATTCTGTATGTTTATTGTTTTAATTACTATGTGCCAGGGGGAATTTCTTTTTTGGTCCAATCTATTTCATATTTTGTATGCTTCTTGTACCTTAAGAGGTAGGAGGTTTTATTTGGGTTGGGGAAATTTTCTTCTATGATTTAATGAAAAACTTTTCTATGCCTTTGACCTGCGTTTCTTCTTTTATTTCTATTATTTATAGATTCTTTTCATAGTGTCCCAGCTTTCCTGGATGTTTAATGCCTGTTTGCCTGTTGTTGAATATATATTCTGTATCTTTGAGATCGAATTATTGTCCCTCTAATCTGATTATTCTCAGGTTTTGTCTTTTCATGGTGTCCCAGATTTTCTGGATGTTTTGTGCTAAGAATTTTTTTTTTTTTGGTTTAACATTTTCTTTGACTGAACCATCCATTTCTTCTACCTTGTCTTCAGTGCCTGAAATTCTTTCTTCCATGTCTTGTACTCTTGGTGAGGTTTACCACTGAGGTTTTTGTTTGACTTCCTAAACTTTTCATTTCCAATTGTATTTTAGTTTTTCATTCTATTTCTTTAATTCTGCCTTCATGCCTTGAATTGTTTTTATTATTTTATTCAACTGTATTTTCAAGACTTCATTAAGGGATTCATTCATATCCTATTTAATGTCCTTGAGTATATTAATAATTGTTTTTTGAAGTCCTTGTGCTTCAGTTATAATGCATTTCTCAGGCCTACTGAGTTATGGTTTCTGGTGGAGGCATGTTGTCTTGGCTCTTGATGTTAGTGTTTTTGCGTGGATTTCTAGACAGCTGGCGTTAGGGTGATTGTGATTCTAGGTGTTGGATGTCTGGTATCTTTGTTGGACAGGTGTTCCATTCTAGGTGTTGATGTCTGGTATCATGTTTGTTGGGCAGGTGTTCCATTCTTTGGTTCTTGTTGCCTTCTCTGGGTTTTAGGAAAGCTATGAGTTCTCTGGTAGAAGGTGCTTCTATAGGTTGGTGGAGGCAGAGAGGAGTAGGGATGGACTAGGAGAAACGGCTGAGAGGGGCCTTGAGAAAGCCACACCAGGAGGTGCGGTCTCCTGGGGAAGCTGCACACATCAATAGGTGCTGCATCCAGGGATTTGGTGGTGTTTGGGAATGAGAGGCTCCTCTGAGTAGGTTGCAGTAAATAGAATATGTTTGGGGAGACAGAGATGAAAGTGCTGGAGGCCCCTGGATCTGTACCAAGAGTCTCCAGCAAATGTGCGTGAAGTGGAAGGAAGGGCACCTACAGGCAGGCTAAGAGTGAGAGTAGACAGATGAGATAGTGGGTAGAAGCAGAGTCGGCAGCACCTACCTGATTCCCAGTCTGCTGTGGCCACTGGGGTTCCCAGGTAGACAGTGTTTCCAGCAATCAGTGCCTGACACAGGGAATGAGGATGGGCTGAGAAGGTCTACAGTACTGCTTCTCAACCTTCCTAATGCTGTGACCCTTTAATACAGCTCCTCATGTGGTGGTAGCTCCCAACAATAAAATTACTTCATTGCTACTTCATAACTGTAATTTTGTTAATATT
Source organism: Alexandromys fortis (assembly GCF_014885135.2). Classification (NCBI taxonomy): domain Eukaryota; kingdom Metazoa; phylum Chordata; class Mammalia; order Rodentia; family Cricetidae; genus Alexandromys; species Alexandromys fortis. The sequence goes on from NW_026068035.1 coordinate 2,906,200, forward strand.
ATGAAAATATGTGATAGGCAAGATATCTGACAGGTGACCGCTGTGGACTTTGCAGCTCACTGCGAAGAGCTGCTGGTCGATAGGAAGAGGCAAAGCTGGGTTGCACCAGTGTTCACTGTTGTCCCCAGGGTAGAACGAGAGGCACCTGCAAGCAGGCTGCTACAGTACTAGGGGGTGATGTAGAAATAGAAGACAGGAAGGATAGTGAAAATTGCCTACCAAGTCATAGCCTGGTGTGGCCACTCTTATAGTCTATTAGATTGTATCTTTTAAATGATAAGTTGAGGCCATTTGCATTTAAGGTTATTGTAGAGAAGGGGTTCGCTGTTTTCTATAAGTTTTAAAAGTGGTCTTCGGTTTTCTTGGACTATTGGCATTTCTTTTCATTTCCTTGCATTAGTTTTGTGGTCTTACAAAGTTGCTGTGGATATGGTTGCTTCTTTCCTAAGTCTGGTTTATTTATATATAGTTTCATGGTCTTTCATCTTCCCCATTTAGAGTATTGCCCTAAGAACTTTCTGGAGTTCTGGCTTGGTTGTCATGAATTGCCTCAACTGTGTTTCTCTCCAAATCCCCTTATTTCTCTGTCAGTGTTGAAAGGCAGCTTTGCAGGCTCTCTATGTTCTTGTTTCAGTCATTGCTTTAGAGCATGGAATATTTCAGTCTAAGCTCTTCTGACTTTTGTGCTTACTTGTCAGAAGTCTGATAATTCTAGTATTTCTGCCTTTGTTATGTGAGTCGTTCTCTTTCTCATCTTGATATTAAGATTTTTCTTAACTTTGTATTTCTGACATCCTGACTAAATGTCATGAAGAATTTCTTCACTGGTTATGTCTGTTTGGTGTTCTATTACCTCGTGTGTCTGGAAGCCTAGTTTCTGTAAATTCGGTAATTCTATTCCATTCAATTTGTCTTCAGTTTCATAAATTCTCAGGTTTAGCCTCTTGAATGCACCACGTACTACTTAGACGTAGCATTCTTGTTCCTTGTTTTTGTTTCCCCCCTTACATACATACATGGTATATATGTATGTGTGTATATCTGTATTTCTTTGTCCTCCCTTTCTGAAATTTGTTGGTCTTCTTGGTCTTGTCTGTTACTTATAGTATCTGTTGTGGTTTTTATTTCATTGGCCATTTCCTTTATTTCAGTTATTTCTGTTTTTCAGTGTTTCAGTCTTATTTTTCTCTCTTTTGAACTTCAGTTTCAATCTAATAATTGTTGTGTTTACTTTGGAGATTGTCTTGTAAAGGTCTTGGACAGATTTTCTTAATTCATGCATGTTTAATAAGATAATTCTTTGAACAATAAGACTAAATTCTTTCTCAGACATTTCAGCTCTCCAATTTTGGATTTCCTTGTACAGGAGTTGGTCAGTTGGTGATGGGCCGGGCGGTGGTTATGTCATGTGTTTTGTGTTGATTTTGTCATGTTTTATGAGTCCTTTGGAGTGGGTTTGGTTTGACTTCCTTCAAACCCTTTGAGATAGTCTCTTCTGCACAACGCTAATCTAGGGAGACTGATAAAACTTGGTGTTGATTATGGTATAGATTGCTAATGTGGTCCTCTCTTGGCTATATGCTAACAGGACCAAGGATGGGACTGAATACTTAACACCAGATTGAATGAAAACCTGGGTCACCATTTGGATTCTGTGCCCTTGATGGAGACAGAATAAAAAACTTTATGCCCAGTGAATCTGTCTATTCTCTGGGGATGATGGTTAGAACCACAGGTCCAAAGAAACCTCTGGGACCACAGCAGTGTACAGATTCTGGTTCCTGCAGTGACCACTGGAACCTCAGAGATGAGAAACTCATTCCCATAGTGATGTCAGAGATCACTGAAATCAATGTTCCAGACTCCCCTGGGCATACCAGACCTGAAGGTTGGGCAATGCATTGACCTTTTGAGACCACTGGACTGAAGTCCTGGTTTCAGGGCACTCTTTGGTCCCACAGAAACTGGAGGTCTGAGTACTGGCTCTCTCTGGTTCTGAAGAAGACAGAGACCTGAGCACTCTGCTTTAACATAGTGGTAAATACACTAGTAAATCAATGTTTTATTTTTTTTTTATCTTTTATGACTTTTGTTTTTAAATGGAATATATAGCTGTTTTTTAGTTTTTATTTGTAATATGGTTCTTTCTTCATGGAAAATATTAAGAATATATTTTAAAATGTTTATGTCAATACCAAAAGGACCCAGGTTTAAGGATAGTGAAACAGCTCAATAAAATCTAAAGATGTGTTTATAAATGAATACTTTATATGAATAAGTTGTGATCCCATGGGAAAAGCTAATAGAACCATCTAGAGTAGGTTGATAGTGGATATGGTGTTAATGTATGTCCCATTGTCTTGTGGAACATGTAACCTGAGATCCTTACAATCCTGTGATTTGGTTGGGGTCTCCTCTATAGAGAAATGGTAGAAATTAAACACTGTACTTAGAGAGTTCTTATATATTTAGCAATCAGCATGGACCTAATTCTTTATTCCTTATATATTTTCAGTTTTGAATGTTTGTTGCTTTGTTTTCTAAATGCCAAGCATTCTTGCATTCAGAATTTTTGTGGCTATTTATAGTGGTTCTCATAGCAGATGGATAATATTAATTGCAGGAAGAAAATTTTAGTGACTATTTCAGTACAGTTAGGTTAGAACTAAGATTAGTGAGTTGTAGTGTTTTAATACATTATTGCTTATTAAGGCTCATTTTAAAATTACTTTTAGTATCACCTCCTCAGTACTTTATGATTGCAAACTGTTTTATTTTTATTTTTTTTCAGATTTGTTGTTTGGCAGAATTTCTAACCTGAAGACTTAGATATTTCTTGCTGAAATGTTTATTATTGCTATTTTTTTCAATTTGACTTTCTGTCATGAGAGTGAATGCTGCTTCCTGTAGATGCAGTGTGGGACATTGATATATTGATCTTTCTCTTTCTTTGATCTGGGCTGATGATCTTTCTCACGAGATTTACATTTCACTCGTTATCAAAAATCACTTTGTCCCTAGAAAACTGGAGCCAGGAATGGCATTTCCATATGAAGGGAGGAGAAGGGGGATATCAGATGCTGGGCTTATTCCTGGTTCTAAATGGCTTTGAGTTAATCTGTAAAACATTTGGGGTGCAGAAGCCTGGGAAAATGTTCATCTTGCAAGATGACATGAATACTATGTTGTTTTGGTCATGGTAACCAAAGATGCTTGCAATTAGATAGAATAGTCTAAGTTGTGGGAAATAATGGGAAAGAACTGGTCTATTTTGAGAATTTCATTATGAATAAAATTGATATGTAAATATATTTTACTTAATGCTAGAAGATTGCTTTGATTGTAGAGGCATTTATGAAAAGCTGATCATAAAACATTTTAAGGAAAAGTATAATTTGTATATTATTGGATTTACTTACTAGATTGATACAATGCCTTATGCTGTCAAATCTTAAAGTGTTCTCTTTATACTTATTTAGGATACATAGAAATATTAATATTTAGGAAATATTATTAATATTAAGGAAATATTCAGTTACTTCTTCTAGAGGACCCTCCCCTCTGGTCTTTTGAGGTAGGGTTTCTCTGTGTATACCTGGTTTCCTGGAACTAACTCTGTAGACTTGGCTGGTCTCAAACTTAGAGATCTGCCTGCCTCTAGCCCCCTTCCCCAGTGCTGGGATTAAAGGTGTGTGCCATCATTACCCTCAAGATTTCTCTTTTCTTGTCCCTCTTATTTTTCAGTGTTTTCTGATGTTTTACTTACATTACTTTGCCCTAAAAAATTTCCCCATAATTTAATTTTTTCCCTTAGTTCTACCAGTCAGTAAGGTTCACACATAGTTTTTTTGGTGGGATTAGGTATTTAGGATTTAGGGTTTCACAATATAGCACAAGCTTGGCCTAGAACGCACTGTGTTGCACTGTTTGGTTTATACTTTGGTGTCAGTCTTCCTCCAAAGGACTAGGATTACAAGTGTAACTCATTATACCTAGTTATTAGAGGAGATATATATATGTGTATATATATGTGTGTGTGTATGTATGTATGTATAGTCATATGCCCTTTTCTCTGAGCACCAAAGTCACCTACCTTCTCTCTTTGACAGTCTTTGTGGTCTGTCTATATGACCGAGTGGGATTTGTAGGACACTTCCAGCCCATCATGAGTTGATTTATTCAGTTCTGTGTAGTAGTATGGGACTTGATAGTTGCTTTCTAACAACTCTATAATTCTGTCTGTGTGCAATGATATAATTCGCAGTAACACGTTTCCTAAATTTGTAATGTAGTTTTCAAATGCTTAGTCTTGTGTATTTACTGTTTTTAACTTAGCTCTGTCTCTGTATATTTACATATCAGATTATTTGTTGAAGAACAAAGCTTTTTAACAGTGCAATTTTGAGGAATTACTGCTGCATTTTGAATGCTGAAAAGAAATGTGTTCATAAGTAGCTGTATTTGCTTGAGGTACCTGACCCTAGTTGGTTTGTTTATGACAAGTGGTGTCCTGTAGGACTCACTGTAGTAGTTAGTGGGAGCATCTGATCTCTAATGTTTCATGGAAGCTGCTAACCACGGTGGCTGTTGAACTCTTGAAGTATAGCTGAAGATCTGAGTTGTCGGGGCTGGAGAGATGGCTCAGAGGTTAAGAGCACTGCATGCTCTTCCAACGGTCCTGAGTTCAATTCCCAGCAACCACGTAGTGGCTCACAGCCATCTGTAATGGGATCTGGTACCCTCTTCTGGACTGCAGGCATACACACAGACAGAATATTGTATATATAATAAATATTAAAAAAGATGTTCTTCTATAAAAAAAATCTGAGTTGTCATTTAAATTAATTAAAATTAAAATGCCCATCGGTGGCTACTGTATTCTGTATTGGATTGTCAGTGTAGGTCTTCTTGGACCAGAGTCAACATTCAAAAATTGTGTCTTTGTAATAGGATGTTAAAAGGCATACGGTAATGACATTAGCATTAGATAATCGCCAAGGAATACAATCAGTTTTGACTCTAAACTTGTAGAATTAGACTTTTTAAAAAAGGCGTACATCGTGTAGCTATATTTTTTGTTTCACACAGTTGCTGTGATTGGCTGATAAATGTTTGTCAAAGGAAGAAAGAACTGAAAGCTCGAACAGTATGGCTTGGATGTCCAGAGAAGTGTGAAGAAAAACATCCTAGGAATTCTATAAAAAATCAGAAATACAATGTATTCACCTTCATACCTGGGGTAAGATGATTACATCTTCAAATGTCAATTGTATGTCTGAGCTTGCTACCTTTCTTTGTTTTCTACCTATACATGGAGAGACTGCTGGCTGATGTCACTGTCTGTCCACGCCAGCATCTTCCCATTTCACACCTTTCCATTTCAAATGATGACTTAAGACTTTTTTTTTTTTTGCATTTTTCTAGCTCTGTCTACTTTAAAAAAAATGCACAGTTTGGTTCTTGCTTTCAGTTCTTGATAAACATTTATGTTATAGGAATACAAAAGTATAGAAATACTAAAGAAAACGTAAATGATCAAGAAGCACATAATTTTGGGGACACTTGAAATTTGTTTGGAATGAAAAGTAGAATGTAGTGTTGAAATCTGCCAAGGAATTTATAAAGGAAGTACACAATTTGTTCATATAAACAAAGTATTTCTATGTATTTATTTATAGATGCCCTTTCTCTATTCAAGTTGTTATTCTCAGGCCTCGTTACATTGTTAACTCATTAGTTATTAGTAGTTGAATATATTGTTAAATTTAAAATTTGAAGTTTAAATATCTTAATCCTTTTTGTTATTAATTCTTTTGATTACATTACAAAACTAGTTTTATCATGAATTTGGAATAGTGGATTGATTTCTGCTTTATATCAGTTCCTTTTTTAAATAGGTTCATGTTTCGTTATGAGCATAAAGGCAACTGATGGATTATGAGTCTTTTTTATTCTACAGGAATTTTTTTTCTTTCTAATCATTGATTCTTTGGAGATAAATCAACGTGATTGATCTGTAGAAAAAATCAATTGTGTATCTTACATTTCTGTAACAAAAGTGTTGGCAAAGTTTAGCTGTTGGTTCTTACTCTGTTTTGTAAGAAATGCTCTGTCTTACACGTTTATTCAACTAACTATGCTAAGTTTCTTTTGGACTGTAATGGTCTTTTCTACCCCAGTCCCCAACCATTCACTAATAGACTTGATATCTAATGTGCTTCTTTATTAAAACATGAGATTAATGACTCCATAATCAACAGAGTAATCTTTTATCCTAACAATAAAATGTAAACCATTTTGAGTCAGATATTCTCATTTTTATTGAACAAAACCACTGTTTTCTCCTTAAGTATAAAGTACTAAATGCAGTGCCTAAGATGGTACATTGTCCTAACGGTCACTGGTCACTGAGTATCTTGTAAAGTATCGGTCATAGTTAAAGCCAGTAGTGTAGCTCAACTTTGAGGAGTATAAATTCCCACAGCCATTGGCTGCATCCTGAGAATACCTGTTGATGACTCTGCACAATGCTGGGTTATTGTGGGCATGATTTTCTTCTTTATCAAGTCTCGGAAATTAGTCTTTTCATCTAAAACGTAGTATTTCAGAAACATTTAGTAATTACACAGTAGGAATTCTATGCCATTTTTAGCACAAATGGCAATTTCTGAATTGCTAATAGATATAATTTGTGCTGAGATTTTACAGAAATTGCTGAAGAAAAAGAGCTTTCTTTCCTGCTGAGATTAGTTTATGAAATAATTCAAAACATTTTTAGACAGCAATTGAGCATGATTATGGATATAAACATATTGAGTATAACTCTTTGTTACACACAGAATTGTATGACGATGCAGGTAGCTTCCGTGTGTATAAACTGGCTCTAGCTCTTTAAGCCACAGTAGCCATTTACCCCATTGTTCTCTTGTAGAAATTGCTGGGTCTTACACCTGACACAAGGAATGGCTTTACAGCTTTGTAAGCTTAACTGAAAATACTGTTATTTGGATTATTTTTTTCTTTCCTTTCCTTTCCTTTTTTTTTTTTTTTTTTTTTTTGATACAGGGTTTCTTTATGTAGCCATGGCCATGCTAGAATTTACTATGTAGACCAGGTTGGCCTCCAGCTTTCAGAGATCCACCTGTCTCTGTCTCCTAAGTGCTGGGATTAAAGTTGTGCATAACTGTGCATGCCTAAAATTTATTCTGTTAACAATAACTCCAGTTGCTTGTTTTTAAAATTATTTTTAGTTTTGTTTTTTGCTATGTCATGATTAAATATAGGGCCTCATATGTGCTAGCCTGCTGCTGAGCTATTGTCTTCAGCTCCAGAAGACGTTTTCTGGATTAAAAAGAGGAAAAGAAAACCAAAACGAGCAAAGTAGCAAAACCTTTCAATTTTAGTAATCTTAAAATGTATTAAATGATGAAATTTATTTTATGTTTGAAAATAATGTAACAAATCAAGTACTAAAAGACACTAAAGCAGATGTAGGCTGCTGTCCTCTGAAAGCTGGTCTGTTATTTACATATGTTCATATGAATGGTTTTTCTATTCTGAGAGCTAGTAAGTCAAATATCCTTTGTCATGTTTGGATCTATTGACTTGTTCATTATATGTTTGTAAGGCTCAGTGTCTGTGCTGAAAAGCACACTGGTATTATATTTCATTTGTGTGTGTGTGTATGTATGTATGTATATTCTCCTGTTTCATAAATATTGGACATTTAGAGTTTTCCTTTTTAAGAGCTTTTTAAGACTCGTTGGTACTCAGATAATATCTGTGTGCTCATTTAAAGCAGAAGGGTGTCATCTGCTGATATGTGTGTGTGAACAATGTAGATTTCATACAAAAAAAATTTTTAGGGAAGTGTACTTTTAATATAATTGAAAGTCCTAATTATATTTAAAATTATATCTTACAATTAGAGTAATTTTAGCATACCTTTTGAAAGCTAATGTCAGAAGTAATTTACTCTGAATCTGCATACTTTCAATGATGGAAATGTGTTTGCGTGCTTTGTTGAGTTTAACTATTGGTTGAAGTATTAATACATTTTTGTTGAGGGGATTTTGCTAATTTATTTATTCCTTTTTAGGTTTTGTATGAACAATTCAAGTTTTTCTTGAATCTTTATTTTCTGATAGTGTCCTGCTCACAGTTTGTGCCAGCATTGAAAATTGGCTACCTCTACACCTACTGGGCTCCTCTGGTAAAATACTTCTATACTTATGCTATATTATTTAATGCTTAGTATATCAAAGTTGACTGTATTTTTTTATATGGCATTTCTGTGCATCATTGAACTTTTGGTAAAAAAAAAAGACCATGCTGAACTTCCACGAGTCCTGTAGTGTGTTGTCAGTGCACTGCCTGCAGAGCTGCAGGAGTGTAGGTCCCTCCTCCTGGAGGGGTCACAATGTGTCTTGCCTGTGGCCCTCTACATCTGTACTGGGGTAGCGGTGGCCTGCCTGCTCCTGCTGCTCCTGCTGCTCCTGCCTGTGCACTGCAAGAACCGCTACTGGCTGGCTCTGTTGATTACTCTCCTGACCCTTGGTTGATGGTGAAAGTTCTGAGGTCTTTGGTTGCAGGATAGTTTCTGGTTGCTTGCCCAGTGTTTTCTCAAAGGCTGATAATGGTATACCTCTTTCAGATATATTCTTTCTTTATAGTTTTAAATGATTTGTTGATTGTTTTGCTTGTTCTTTCTTTGGTTATATGATCAGAAATATTGCAACAGATAAATTTATTCCCTCTGTGCAAGAAGGTGAAATGTTCAGGTGTCCTCTAAATGTGACTTTAAAATTGAAGGTCTAAGGTCTGTTCTTTAGCTGATCCATGCTAGGTTGTGGCTGTTTTCCCACCTAGAGACTTCTCAGTGAGGCTGTAGAGCTGAAGGGGAGTAAGGTCCTTGGCCCAGGTCAGGTCCAGTAAAGTTGTACTGAGGCATTACTGATGACTTCCAGTCCACAAGCCCTAGCAGTACGGTTTATTTGAGGAATAACAGCAGCATTCCATAGTTGTATGGGATATAAATGCAAAATTACTGAATAAATTAATGCATGTTTTACTTGCTAAATGTTTTATTGTTGTGAAGAGACATCATGGCCATGGCAACTTTTATAAAGGAAAGCACTTAATTGGAGTTGGCTTATTTACAGTTCAGAGGTTTAGGTCATTATTGTCTTGGTAGGAAGCATGAAGGCATGGAGGCAGACCTGGTGCTGGAGAGGTAGTTGAGAGTTCTGGATTGGCAGGCGGTGCTCGGCTGGAATAGAGAGTGGCACTGGGCCTGGCTTGAGAATCTGAAATTTTAAAACTCATCCCCAGTGACACACTTCTTCTAATAAGACCACATGTACTCCAAGGCCACACTGCCAATAATGACTTTCTTATGAATCTGTGGGGGCCATTTTCATTAAAACCACCACAAGCAGTTAGGTTCAAAGAGACATTGACACTGATCTACAAGAAAATCTGATTTTTGACACACAACCACTGTAGCATAAATCTGTGTGGGTCACCCCTTTAGAGGGTTATCAGTATGTACTAAAGACCTTTAAAATGAGCTTATTATTTTGAAGGGGTTTATTCTAATGTGGTGCTTGGTAAGAGCAAAAAATGCTTAATACTGTTTTTGAGACATTTTAGTATAAAACTGCAAAGGCTATGAAACTAGAAAGAAGTCCAGAGGAGAGACAGAGAGGTGTTGAGGAGTGAGGGGGACCAGTAGGACATGTGAGACACGGAGGCTGTAGGGAGTGGGTAGAAGAGTGTAAGGTAGGCTGGGAGAAGAGGATAAGAGCCCAGGAGGAAAAAAGAAACATTTTGTTTGAAAAGGCTGTAATGAAACACAATACTATACATGCTCATTATAAGATCTTAAAGTATGTGTAGGCTGAATTCACAACTCTTGCAGCTCATTTGTGTCTAGCTCTACCACAGGTAATGTTGATAACGTGAACAAAGCCAGACAAAATCCTACCCTAACAGAACCTGAATTGTCAGGGAGAAGATAGTTTAGAAACAGATACTGGGCGAGGTCAGAGAACAAGTGCATAAACTTGCATTTCGCAGCGAAAACACAAAGCCCGGAACAAACCTCTGTCGTTTTCATGTGGCCATTCTCATTCTGCTTCACTGTGAGGTAGCGTCGGTGGCTGGGCAAATGTTTGCGTGACTACCTTAATCTAACTGTGCGATGTTTTATGATAAAGTCATTTTTAATAATAAAAAATATCAAACCTATCTTATAATTCTGAAATAAATTCCATATGGTTAAATTAAAAAAAAATTTCTTTGGTGAGTTTGTAAAGAGCCAACAACATAGAAGCTTGTTTCTTAGATTTGATGATGAACCAATGTGCTCATCAACTCTTTCAGATTTCTGCTAAATCAAATGTTGAGACATGTCCACAGCACAAGCATTCATCAATAGTCATCCTTCTGATCTCTCAGATACAAGTTTTGCTACTGCAAAATCAAGAAACAAAAGAAAACTTCAAAAAATAATTCAATTCTCATATCTAAATTTGACAACCAAATTCAAGTCATGAAAGAAATAAAACAAAAAGGACTTTTCATTCCTACCCCTTACTTGCATAATGAACTAGTTCATATTAAAATAAGTATCTAAATACAATTAAAGCCTTTTCTGCCCAAAAAATGATAAAGCACTTTAAGAACAAATGAAGCCAACAAACTTAAAATAAAGTCGGAAGAGGAAATGGGTAAAAACATGAAAGCAAGGACGCTGCCTTGATGTACTGTATGTTCTATGGATGCATAAGCACTTGCACATGTGCATGCGCTCACATACATATACACACAGAGACATACACATACTCATACAAATACATACAAGTTCATTTTAAACCTTGGGTAAAATAACCAACTTTTTGAAAAGATCAAATAAAATTCTTAATGAATTATTCAAATAAAAGCATTTTCCTTTTTTTTTTTCCTCGAGAAGCCTTTGGGAGACAGAGCAGGCAGATCTCTATGAGTTGAGGCCAGCCAAGTATATATAGGGTGTTTCAGACCAGCCAAGACTACATAGTCAAACCTTAGTAGTAAAAAGGAATTAACAACAACAAAAAAAAAAACAAAAAAAAAAAAAAACCCTAGTGAAACCAGAGTTAATAATAAAGGCAAAGTGCCAAAACAAAATATGACTAAATACACTTTGCCTTAGATTTTCAGGAATTTGTAGTCTCAAACTATGATTGTTTAACTTGAAATAAATTTTAATCTAAACTACAAATATCATTTAAATGATGAGCGAATTATAGAAAATAGGGAAGAAATAAATACAGTAAAAGCATAAATATGATTTTATTTAGTATTAGCAAGTATTGTTTTAAATTTTCTTTAATGCTATATTATCTTTATCAGAAATAATCAAAGTAAGCCAGACATGGCGATGTGCACCTTTTAATCCTAGCACTGGGAGACAGAAGCAGGCAGATCACTGTGAAGCTGAAGCTAGCACAATCTACCTAGTGAGTTACAGACTACCCAGGCTACATGGTAAGGCCTTCTCAAAAATGAATAAATAAACTCTAAACTCCTAGAAAGTATGTAGCATACATAATACTTTTTAAATGCACATAAGTAGTTATGAAGAAACAAATTATTAATTACAGCATTCTTCAATAGCAAAAATTTAGAAACAATCTATCAAGAGAATGGGCATATACATTACAATATAATCTAATTAAAAATAGAGAAATAAAGATGAAATGGATATACATGTGCAAAAATGGACCAATTTCATAAATCTATGTTAAGCCAGAATAACATGTTGCAGTAGTATACAAAGTAAGGTAACTTTCATAGAATTTTTTTAAAGAATATAAGACAATAGTGTACCCTATTGTGTTGATATATTCCTGAGTCCTAAAAGTTACTAAGAAATGCAGAAAGTTACAATCTTACCTTCTATTCAGAGCCTTCTTTGAAAGTTTGGTAGAATTCTGTGCTAAAACTATCCTCCTTGGGTTATATTTTGCTTTTTGTTTTTGCTTTTGTTTTGGACTTTTAATGACTGCTTCTGATTCCTTAGGGGTTATAGGTCTATTTAATTTGTTTATCTGATCTTCTTTGATAAGTAGTATGTATCAAGAAAATTATCCATTTCTTTTAGATTTTCCAATTTAGTGAAGTATAGGTTTTTAAAGTATATCCTTATGATTCTCTGCATTTTCTTGGTATGCATTGTTATTGTCCCCTTTTCGTTTCTAATTTTATGAATTTGGATGTTCTCTCTTTGCCTTTTAGTTAATTTGAATAAGGTTTTGCCAATTTTACTGGTTTCCTCAAAGAACTCTTTGTTTCATTGATTCTTTGTATTTTTTGTTTGTTTCTATTTTATGAATTTCATTCCTAAGTTAGAATATTTCTTACTGTCTTCTCTTTTTTGGGTGTGATTTCTTCTTTTTGCTCTAGAGCTTCTAGGTGTGCTGTGGTTACTAGTATAAGGTCACTCCAAGTTATTGTTTAGTTACTAAGTGCTGTGACTATGCCTCTTAGAACCATCTTCATTGTGTCCCATAAGTTTGGGTATGTGGTATATTTGTTTTCATTCAATTCCGGAAAATCTTTAATTTCATTCTTTCCCCATTTTTTCTTTCAATAGTTAGTTCAGTTTCCGTGAATTTATAACATTTTTGTTGTTTCTGTTTTTGTTGATAGCCAGTTTTAATCCACGGTGGTCAGATAGGATGCATGGTGTTATTTCAATTTTATTTTATCTGTTAGACTTGCTTTGTGTCTGAGTATGGGTCAATTTTGGCAAAGTCCCATGAGATGCTGAGATGAAGGTACACTGTTTTGTGTTTGGGTGAAATGTTCTGAAAACATTTGTTAGGGTCATTTGGTTTACATCATCTGTTAGTTCCAGCATTTCTCTGTTTAGTTTGTCTGGATGATCTGTCTGTTGGTGAGAGTTGGGTATCCATGTCTCACTCTCAGTGTATGAGGGTCAGTATGTGGCTTATGTTGCTGTAGTAGTTCTCGTATGAACTTCGGTACATACATTTCTAGAATTGCAATGTCCTTTTGGATTTTTTCCTTTGAGTATGTAGAGTCCTTTCCTGTCTCTTCTGATTAGTTTTGGTTTGAAGTTTATTTTTGTCAGCTATTAAAATGGCTATACTGACTTGCTTCATGGGTCTATTGGCTTGGAATATCTTTTTCCTCCCTTTACCCTGAGGTGATGTCTATTCTTGGTGTTAAGTTGTAGTTTTTAGATGCAGCAGAAAGATGGGTCCTGTTTGTGTATCCATTCCATTAGTGTGTATCTGCTTATTGAGAAATTAAGACCACTGAGTCGAGGCATATCAATGGACAGCGTCTATTGCTTTTTTTGTTGTTGTGGTGGTGATGGTGGTGTGTCTCTGTGTGTGTTTCCCCACTTTTAATTTGCTTCTCCCAGATTATTTCTTGTGTTTTGTTGGGTGTGATTAACCTCTTTAGATTTGAGTTTTCCTTCTAGCCCTGTTTTTAGGGCACGGTTTGTAGGCAGATACTGCTTAAATTTGGTTTATCATTGAATGTCTTACTTTGTCCATCTACTGTGATTGAAAGTTCGGCTGGGTATAGTGGTCAGGGTGGACATCTGTGGTCTGGTAAAATCTGTAGAACATTTCCCTGCCCTTCTGCTGTTTAGAGTCTCCATTGAGATGTCACTTGTTCTAATTTGTCTGCCTTTATATTTTACTTGGGTTTTCCTGTCTCAGTTTATAATCTTCCTTTGTTCTGTACATTTAGTGTTTTAATTATTATGTGCTGAGGGGAATTTATTTTCTGGTCCAGTCTATTTGGTGTTCTGTATTCTTTTTGTACCTTAATAGGCATTTCCTTCTTTAGATTAGGGAAATTCTCAGATTTCCTTTAAAATTTTCTGTGCCTTCGACCTGGGTTTCTTCTTCTTCTGTTCCTATTATTTTTTTTTTTCAGACTGTTCCAGATTTCCTGGATGTGTCAGGAAAAGTCATTTTCTTTGACTGAGACACCTATGTTTTCTATTGTGTTTTCAAGTACTTGAGTCTCTTCCACATCTTGCGTTCTGTTGGTGAGGCTTGCTCTGAGGTTATCCTATTAGAATTCCCAAAATGTTTCATTTTCAGATTTCTCCCGGTTTTCTTTTTCTTTATTCCATTTCCACTTTCAGGTCTTGAACTGTTTTATTAATTTTCTTTCATTGTTTGTTCCTAGATCCTTCAAGAGATATATTCATGTCCTTCTTAAGGACTTCTATCATGTTTATAAATGCAATTTAAAGGTTGTTGTCTTGTACTTTTAGCAGTGTGGCAATACCCAGTCTACAGGGACTGTTGTGGTATGCTTGCTGGAATCTAGTAGAGACATACTGTCCTAGCTGTTTGTCATTGTGTTTTTATACTAGTCATCTGGATTTGGGAAAGTTTGTAAATTCTGGGTGCTGATACTTGGTCTTGTCTTTGGTGGGTATTTTGTTCCTTGGGTACTTTGGAGAGTGTGGTGGCTATGTGTTGTCTGGTAGGTAATTCTTCTGGGATCCTGAGAGGCATTGCCAATGTGGGTTCCAGGTAAAAAGTATTGGGACCTGATAATTAGGAATGGGGATGAGCTGGTTTGGGGGCTCAAGGGATACACAGGAGGGAAGAAAGCAGGGAGTTCCACCATGATCTGCTTAGGCCCTGGGAATGGGAGCAGAACGTGAAGAGAGGCTACAGCATGTAGTCAGCTACAGAGCTGATGATGAGCCCTGGGAGCTGGATGTAGAGGAGAGGAGGGGAGAAGCTCGGAAGCTCTGCTGCTTGCTTCACTGATCTCCCTGCTTCTCTGGCAGCCTTGAGTGGAAGATTCCTAAAGAAAGCCTGCTGGAGTTGTGGCCTGAGGGAGCAAGAGGGGCGGGGAGGAAGGCTGGAGATCTGTGTGGTCTTCTGGATATGGAGGCAGAGAGGAGGGGGGTGCTGCAGCAGGTTGTCTACTGCAGACCTGGTGGTGAGACTAGGATGAATCTGGGAGGACTGGAGCCGCAGTCAGCCTGCCTGCTTCCCTAGCTGGAGCCTGTTGTTTTCTTAATGACACCATTCTGACTGGGAGGAGATGGGATTTCAGTGTAGTTTTAATTTGCATTTCTCTGATGGCTGTTGAAGCTAAGCATTTCTCCATATGTTGTTTCTTGGCCATTTGTGTTTCATCTTTTGAGAACTGTTTTCATTTTACTAGCCCATTTATCATTTGGGTTGTTTGACTTGGTGCTTTTTTTATTGTTGTTGTTTGTATATATTGAAGTTATTACTTTATTTTCTTCCATCCACAATAGTTCCGTTTTCCCATGCAGGTAGTCAGTGTGGATGAGAAATCAGCTTAAAAAGTGTCATATTTTTTTCAGTCCCATTCTTCTTTTTTTTGTATTTAATGTATATGTGTTTAGAACTGGAGTTACAGGGTGCTGTGAGCCACCAACTGGCTGCTGGGATTGACCTTTGTTCCTGGAAGATCTGTCAGTGGCCTGAACTGTTGAATCTCCTCCTCAGCCTCTAATTTTTTTCTATAGTTTATATTTTTTATGAAATTTAATTCATTCAGCCTTCCATTCATTTGGATCTTTTTTTAATTAGAAAGTTTAAATTTATACAATAAGAACTAACAAAAGATACGTTATCAAGATCAAAATAAAAATGAAACTCACAGGAAATTGTTAAATATGTAGAAATTTGCAAAAACAGGATATCAGACGTTTTCAGTAGAATTACTAATCAAGCAGAAATATATCTGGAAGTGAATTTGAGTAATTCCTAAGAGAACATAATCAAGAGTTTAAATTTTTTCATAAATGATTAGATGCTAATAGAATCAATCATGACTTTTTAGGTTTTAAATATAGCATAGATAACATTTACTGTGATTTAATTATAGGGTAATTTTCTGTTGAAAGTAATTTTTCCCCTGTCACAGGCCCCTTTTTCTAGTTTCCTGGCATTTACCCTCCCTCACTCCCACATAGATACACTTATATAAAAATTACACACATGAGAAAGAACACATGGTTTTTGTCTTTATGAGCCTGTGCTACCTCATTTTATGTAATTTTTCCAATTCTATTAATTTTCCTGCAAGTTGCATAATTTTATTTTTTTCTGTATGGCGAATAAAACTCATTGTTCATATGTGTGCCATATTTTTATTGTCCATCTATCTGTTGATGGTCATCTAGGCCAAATCAATTTCCTTGCTGTTTTGAATAGAGTAGTGGTAAAGCTGGGCGTGGCAGTGCCTCTATTGTAATAGGCGAAACCTTTGGAAGACCCTGCAGTGGTATAGCTGGGCTTTGTGGAAGTTTTGTTTCTAGCTTAGGAGAAACCTCCAAACTAATTTCCACAGTGGCTTTACAGTTTATATCCCTAGCAGCAGCAGGAAGTATTCTTTCCTATCCCAGCATGGTTGTTCCTGAGATAGTCCTTCTGACTGGGATGAGCTGGGCTCTCAGGGAGGTTTTGATTTGTGTTTTTCTGATGTGGAAGGACGTTGAACACTTTAAAAAATATTTATTGGTTATGTTAATTTCTTTTGAGAACCCTCTGTTCAGCTCTTAGCCTGTTTTTTGTTTAGTTTTCTGAGTTTTTTGTGTGTTGTCGATGCCCTCATTTACTCTGTACTCAATTAGCTTTTTATTTTGCTGTACAGAAGCATTTTTAATTTCATGAGGCCCCATTTGTTGATATTTGGCCTTATTTCCTGATACTGAATTTCTATGAAGTGCTTCCTGTGCCCATACCCTACTTTTTTTTTTTCCTCCAGCATTTTCAGAATTTCAGGTTGAATGTTAGATTTTTGATCCATCTGAAGTTGATTTTTGGCAGAATGAGAGAATACAGGTCTAGTTTCGTTCTTCTACATGTGTGTATCCAGTTTTCCTAGCAACAGTTGTTAAAGAGGCTGTTTTCCCAATGAGTGGTATGTGTGTTTTTGTAGTGTTTTTATTTTCATTCATTTTGTGTCTTAGGGAGTAATATAAATTGAAGGGGAAGGAGTAAAACTAAATAATAATTTCCTCTGCTTTTTTTATTCTGCTTTCTAAAATACTTTTTGTTTTATAGGGATTTGTCTTGGCTGTTACTATTGCACGAGAAGCGATTGATGAATTTCGACGTTTTCAGCGAGACAAGGAAATGAATTCACAGTTATATAGCAAGCTTACAGTAAGAGGTTAGCAAGAGACTTTTAATCCTCCTAGCATTTGCATAGTATAAGCATGTTAGAGTTAACATAGAAAGGGAGCATGCTCGTTCTGGGCTTGAAAGCTCATGTGACTACATATGGGCTCCCATTTTCTTATAGTTTATAATGCTGGAATTTCAGGTAGAGTTTTATTCATTTTCTTACATGTGTACGTTTGTGTGTGTTGTACATGTGCACATATGTATATTTTCATATTTATACACTAACAAATGTATGCATACACTTACACAAACCTATATGCTGTGCTCTGTTAGAAAGCTGTAACAGATACGAAAGAAACGTGTTGTGTGATCCACAGTAGCTCTTTAAAGCACATTTTAATTTTAATGACAGCCCCAGAAGTCAATGTTGATATCAGGGCATTAAGCATCTGAGTAAACGTCATTACCCAGTGCACCACAGGTGCATACACATAGTGCTCTCCCCCCATGTGGGCCTTTACAAATGCCTAAGAGTCATTGTCCTCATTTTGAGTCTGTATTGGAGTCCGTTTATCAGGAAGAGAATGGGGCATGCTGTTACAAACAGGGTTTGTGATAGTAGAAAAGAGACCTGATGAGTAAGTAGTGCGGGGCACCCTGCAACTCTAAATGGGAGCTATAACCTGGAGTTCTGTTGAGAAGTAAGGTCCGAGTGGATATTGTATGTTCTGTCTCTGGACATATATAATGACTAACTTACTCAAAAAATCCCCTTATGCCTTTTGTTTTTAATACCTTATTGAGTATGATTTAAGACTTACGATCAGTGTTTTTGCTCTGTTCATAAAGTTGTGTAACCATCACCATCTAATTTTAGAACATTTTTAGCATTTCCAAAAGAAACCCAAAATTTACTGGATCATCTTTTCATGTTTTCCTCCTTTTCTCCCACTGAAGCCCTAGTGTAGTAATAAGTGCGGTGGGGCTGCGTCCCCAGCACCCCAGCCGCCTGCTAGCTTATGCCCCGAAATAACAACACACAAACTGTATTCATTTAAGCACTGCTTGGCCCATTTCTATCTAGCCTCTTCTAGGCTAATTCTCACACCTGGACTAGCCCATTTCTAATAATGTGTGTAAGCACCACAAGGTGCGCTTACAAGGAAGATTCTAGCCTAAGTCCATCCTGGGTCAGAGCTGCCTGGGAGAGCAGAGCCTGGCATCTCTGCTCCAGAGAGCAGAGCTGTCAAGTCTGAGCTCACTTCCTCTTCCTCCCAGCATCCTGTTCTGTTTACTCCTCCCACCTATGTTTTAACCTATCAGGGCCAAGGAGTTTCTTTATTGCTTAACCAATGAAATCAACAGATTGATATATGACACTCCCACATCACCCTAGGTTGACCTCTGCTCTACTTTTCCATCTCTAGTTTGCCTACTCTGGACAGTCAAATGTATGGAACCATGTACTGTGAGATCTTCTGTCATTGGCTTCTTTGTCATGTTTTCAGGGCTTAGACATGCTGTAGCATGAAGTAGTGTTTTATTTTTGTTGACAAGACCTTGCTGCAGGCACACCACATTTTGTTCATTTAGTCAACACTTGTGGGCATTTGAGTTGTTTGTATTCTGTAACTGTTACAAATAATCACGCTCCTATGAACATTGTTTACCAGCTTTTCATAAACTTCGTTTTCATTTTTCTGGGCTATCTTCCAGCAGGGAGGTTCCTAGACTGGGCAATGAAAGAACCACCACCCTACTTTTTAATTGGCTGTATCATTGGCATTCTTGCCAACAGTGTACATGGGTTCTGATTATGCCATGTCTTTATCAGTTACTGTCTGCCATGTTTATTGTAGTAGTATGGGTTTTATTTGCATTTGCTAATGATTATTGAGGTTGAGTGTTTTTGTGTGTTTATTGGACATTTGCGCACAATTGTATATTCATTCCGTCAACCACTTTTTAACTGAACTGTTGGTCTTTCTGTTGCTGAATTGTAAGTGTTCCTTTGCTATCTTGGGTAAGCCTTTGCCAGATTTATGATTGCAATATCTCTCCCATTTTGTGGGCCTGTATCTTCACTTTCTTGATGCATAAATGTTTTATTTGGTCTGATTCATCTAATTTTCCCTTTTGTTTGGTGTTGTAGCAAAGAAATAACTGGCCAACTTTGTAATGATTTCTCTTTTTTTTTCTATTGTCTATAGACTTACCTCTACATTTAAGTCTGGTCCATTTTCATGTACAGTGTGTTATAATTGGTCTACCTTCGTTTTCATAAATATGAAGTTATTTATAACCATATGCTAAAAGACTAATCTCTCCACTCTATTTTTAAACCATTAAAAGAAATGAAGTGAGTTGGAGAGATGGCTCAGTCAATAAAGTGCTTACTGCACAAACTAAGGACTTGAATTAGGATTCCCAGCACCCATGTAAAATGTTGGGTATTGGAATGAACATCTGTAATGTTGGATGTATGTTTGGGGAAGGGAGACAGCAGATTCCTGAAGCTTACTGGCCACAATCTAGCCATAACATTGAGCGCCAAGTTAGTGAGAAACTCTGCCCCCAAAAGAAGCAGGACAATGGAGAAAGACACCCAACATTAACTTCTGACCTTCATCTATGTGTGCATATACACATCAACACATGTAAGTACTAGAAAAGAAAGATTTATGAAAAAGAACCCTCAAATGGCCAGGTAAATTAGGTTTGACTTTATATTATATTGAGAACAGTTTATAGATTCTAGCTTATTGTGAAATTAATTTTACTTTGGTATTTGTAGTTAAGTGGAGTGTGTTGATGGAGAAAAATAATTGCAGACTTTTTTTGATGAGGGTCAGATGTGGCCCTACAAGACATGAAGTTTAAACCAACTGTCTTTCTCCTGATCAAGAAGACAAGGAAGCCATGGGAGAAATTGTAGAAAGATATCAAGAGAATGATATATGAATACTTAGAGAATAACTATAGAGATATGGCAGTTATATGAATATGTAAAAGAATTCAGGGGCTGAAAAATAGCCTAACTAATAAAAGAAATTTACCAGAAGGTTTTTATTTATTTATTTTTATTTTATTTTAGTTTTTTTTTGATACAGGGTTTCTCTGTGGTTTTGGAGCCTGTCCTAGAACTAGCTCTGTAGACCAGGCTGGTCTCAGACTCACAGAGATCTGCCTGCCTCTGCCTCCTGAGTGCTGGGATTAAAGGCATGCACCACCAGAAGGTTTTAGTCGCAGACTTAAGCGAACTGGAATGTCAGTGACCTTGACTCTATGTCAGGTGAAATGATCCAGTTTGAGGGGCATAAAACGAACACAAATGAGCAGTTCTTGAGAGGCATTGCAACAACATAAAGTATATGACATGTCTGTCATAGAAGTCCTTGGAAGAGGAGGCAGAGAAAGGACAGAGTAGGGAAGAAGTAACGGCAAGAAGCTTGCTCTGTTTGATCAAAGACATGAACCTTGCCTTCAAATTCCAGCTACCCCAAAAAGGATCAAGAGGAAGAGGTCATCACTGAGGCACAATCAGACTGTTGAAACTTGGTAACCCAGAGGAAAGGCCAAAAGCAAAGCAAAGGTCCAGATGTGATGTACTCAGATCAGCAGTCATGGAGGTGACAGGGCAGGCTTTTACAGCAATGAGAGTTGGACTATCAGCCAGGTCTTCTGTCTGGTAAACCCCGAGTTAATAATTGAAGAAGGCCCTGGCAGGGGTGGTGCACTCCTGTAACCCCAGCACTTGAGAGGCAGAGGCTTATAGATCTATTTGAGTTCAAGGCCAGCCTGGTCTACAGAGTGAGTTCTAAGGATTGCCAGGATTGTTACACAGAGAAACCCTGTCTCAGGTTCGGGAGACAAAAACTGAAGAAGGGATTAAAACATTCTTAGATAAAATTCCCTGAAAACCTTTAAAATGGTTTACGTGCGTGTGCGTGTGTGTGCGTGTGTGTGTGTGTGTGTGTGTGTGTGTGTTTAGGGTCTGTACATGCATGCACATGGATATTAGAGGACAACTTAGAGGAGTCAGTTCTCTCCTCCTACCACTTGTTTCCCAAGGATCCAGCTCGGAGAATCAGGCTCAGCAGCAAGTGACTTTACCTACTGAGCCTTCTATTTGGTCCACTGATTGGCTTTTATGCACTGAAGAAAATTGTCAGAAAGTGGAAAAAAGGGCCAGAGAGATGACTCGGCAGTTAAAGTCACTTGATCTTGCATAAGACACAGGTCAGTTTCCAGCACCTACCTCAGACGGCTCAAAACCTTCTGTAACTCTACTTCTAGGGGCTCCTATGCCTTCTTTTGACCTCCTCAGACATGTGTACCTGTTGATACATAGAGCATACACTTAGCTACAGATGTGTAATAATAGATAAATATTATAAAGGAAATAAAAACAGAGGAGAAAATATGTATGACCTGATAAAGACTCAATATCTAGATAAGTAAAGAATTTTGCAGTTTACCAGCAAAAGAAACTCAACTTAGAAATGGACAAAGAATCCAAATAGGTGTTTTTTTGTTTTTCAAATAAGATAAATAGCTAATAAGCACATGGTGTTCAGTTAACATCATTAACTCATAGGAAAATGCAAAGAAAACCTCAGCAAGGTAATGCTACTAGGTAGGCCATCATTAAAGTATTGTAAGATGACAAAGTGTAAGGGCTGATGTAGAAATATCGGTATCCTGGAACATTATTTGGGGGTGTTATCAGTGTTTAATCAGTCACAGTCACATCCTTCATGTTTAGATAGAATTTAATACAGAGACCCAAGAACATTTGCCCATGTTTATTATAGTCTTTAATATTCATGACAGCCCAAATGAAAATAGTCTATGAGTGGTTAAATGCCTAAGTAAAGTGCAGAATGTAGATTTATAAGTTACTATGAATTAGGGAAAGGAGGAAGGAGACAGCAAGTACTTACTGGGTGTGAGGCTGAGGAATGCTTTTTCTTCTGTTTGTTTTGTCCTATTCTGTTTTTTTTTATTGTGCTTTAGATGCTCCTTTGTTTGCTTCCTTCCTTTCTCCTCTTCCTTTTCTTCCTCCTCTTCCTCTTCCTCCTCCCTTCCTCTTCCCCCCTCTCCCTCTCCCTCTCCTCCTTTTTCTTCTTTTTTCCTTCTTGTTTTTGGTTTTTCGAGACAGGGTTTCTCTGTGTAGACGTGGCTGTTCTGTAACTCACTTTGTAGGCTGAAGAGGCCTAATTTAACATTAGTGCAGCCATGACAGGCTGCAGACTAGCACTCCTGGGACTAGACCTCACTATTAACAATAAGCAAGAAAAGTCACAGACTATATTCTTCAGGGGACCAATCAGAATTAGGACAAACAAGTACTAGGTGCTCCAACACATTAAGAATAGCTTATCTAACTTGTATATAGGTTGTCAATTGCCAGTCTTTGTTTGACAAGACTCCTGCCACCCCACTCCTGTCCAGTCAGGAGTGCAACCCTCATCTGAATCCGGAATTCCCCTACCGCCCTGTCCTTTACTCCTCCCTGCCATAACTGAGCTCAATGCTGCTCTCCCTAATCCAACCACTGTGCAGAGGGACAGAGAGCCCAAACTCGAACTTGCAATAAAGGCTCTTAGCTTTTGCATATGAACTTGGACTCCTGGTGGTCTCTGGGTGCTCATGATGCAGGCATAATATAGATATGGCTAGCCTGCAACTCAAAGAGATCTGCCTTTACCTCTGGTGCCGGGTTTAAAGGGGTGCACTAGCACTGCCAGGCCCCTTTGTTTTTTTAACGAGACAGAAAAGGAGTAGATTTGAGTGGGAGGGGAAGTGGGAAGGATCTGCAAGGAGTTAGGTTATTCCATAATCAGAATATGTTGTATGAAAAAATATTTTCAATACAAGAAAGAGAGAAAGATAAAAAATAAATATCTCAAGCAGCCTAGTGGAAAGACACTATTGAACTAAAAGAAAGTAACCTGAAAGTATAGTTTTACAAATGACTGAGTTAAACCAGAAGTAATCAAGTGTTTTAAAGTTATACAGTAATCACATATTCTGTTGGTATTGTTTATATATGCTGTCAGATCCTGGGATATCTAAGGACTTAAAAAAATTTCTGCAAGAAGAAATAGAAATGTATATGAGCCTCTGTATTGAGATTAAATTTCAAACTCTATGCTATTTATACAGAATGAGATAGTCTGTCCTTTTTTTAATACCTTTATAGCAATCACCAATTAATAGTGATTGCTTTGTGACTGAGTACATTTTGCTAATATCTCATCATGCAGCATGAAATATATGACAATAATCTAATTCATTATTTAGTCAAATAATATAAAGTCAAAAAACACTGGCCAGGGTACTTTCTTTTATTTGAGTTTTTCCAATGTGGCTTGTGAATTTGGGGGAAAAAAATAGGTATCTATAGTCAAAAAGCCCCACAGTTACTTATAAGTCAGTTTCCTATTTATGTTTTATTGGTATAAAATTTCAAAATATAAAATCAGCCACCTTAGAAAAATGTTATGCTAACTTTTTCATGAAAAGAGCAAAATGTTATTGTCCTTACTAAACAAATTAGCTTCTGGAATTCCCAGGGCTATTGCCTCCTTAGACTTTGAGCTCCATGCAAAGCTGTGTGGTGGTTGTTTTTAATGTGTTCACAGCAGATGGGCATACATGTTGAGATGAAGCAGGGCTTCTGGAAGAAAGAACTTTTGTCTCAGTTGAGGAAGCATCACTTTTATGGATTTTCCACTTTTGTAGTGCTTGAATTAAACATACTCTAAAGTCAGTTGTCAGTAGGTCTGTTTCTAATGCAAATAGCAGTATACCTTTTTAAAAGTCAGCCACCATCGGGAGCAGTGGAAGTGAAAACGACAGCTGTTTGACCCCACTCATAGTGTAGACGCCATCACTCCGGGTGCTTTTGGGAGCTGCAGAGGGGACATCTGAAGTCTGTGTGGACTAACATGCCTCAGTCACAGCTGCGTGTGAGGTGGTGCAGTGTCCTTGCTTTGTGAATGAGTATTTTGACAGAATGCGTGGTGAGTGGAAGCTAGAGTGTGAAGGGAGCATCTGTTTAGCTTGTGACTAAGCACAGTGTAAATATGCATTTGAAGACTTTCATTTCTAGTATTTCATAGACGGTCTGTTGGAACAGTGTTTGTGGTGGCTTCCTTTCGTGCTTTACTCTGGTTGTGGTATATTACTGCAATTCACAGGCGCATTTGGATGGAAGGTAACTGGGGAAATGGTCTGTTATTTCTTTTGTAAAGAATGCCTCTTCTTGCTTTAAATACGCTAATGTTCTGAAAATGCTTTGTTTGGAAGCAGAATCTGCCCAAGAATATCACCTACTCGCAGCATGGATTTTGAGCTGGCTCTTTGCCTCATTATCTGATAAGCTCCCTGCCTTGCACAGGAGTTATCTGCATTTCTGGCTGCTACCTCACTTCCTTTCTCTACATGTAGGACTGTGTTACTACTTGTTGCCATCATCCATGAGTCTCGGAGGGTATTCAGTGTGCTAATGGCATTGTTTTCTTAAACTTGGTAGGCTCACCCACTGAAGCCTGTACAGGCAGACAGACTGCCCTTGTGCTAACTGGACAGCTACGATTGCACCAGCACTGCGTATGCCTTTTATCTGACCTGCTAATAGAGACAGTCTTTACTTTTTGAGATGTTTGCCAGATGTCTCAGGCTGTTGTCATATTTTTATGAGTTCTTTACCTGATGTGAATAAACTAGGAGTTTTATTTCAGTGTCTAGTTTTGCATATCACATTAGACAACCAGTGTGTGCATTGTTGCTCTCTGAAGTCTGTGACATATTTTTTTTTGATTATATGGTGCTTCAGTTACTGAGGTAGATTTAGAGGGAGAGTAGTTGGCTAATACAACTCACCAATTATCATTTCATATTTCATTAACTCAGTATTCTTTCTAAAATTACCAAATTCATTTTTGATAACGTATTTAGAAAAAAATTGAAGATCTTAAATTATGTCGATTATAGCTAAAGTGTTGTCTAAAAACAAAGCTGGTGGGGAGACTAGTAATTTTTGATTTCCATAAGTAATGATTTTTAACCCAGTTAACATCAGCAAGCCAAGGAAGAATATGGCATCTCACAATAAGGAATAATAAAAGACACTGAGGGTTATAGTTAAGGTAAATGAGACTGCTCAGGCTTTTGTTATCTTTTGTTTGTTTTTCAACAGAGTTTTATTATGCCATCCTAGTTGGTCTGAAACTGGCTGCCTGGGCAAGACTGGCCTTGAACTCACAGAGATAAGCCTGCCTCTGCCTCCAATCCAAGTGTTAGAATTATAGGAGTGCACCATCACAAGGGGCCAGAAGTCTTCCTTTTTTTAATGGTAACATTTTCAGGTCTGTATGTAAGAGATACTTCTGAGCTTTAAAAGATACATAGTTACAATTGAAAATAATTTTTCCCACAGGGTAAGATTATGTAACCCAGGCTCGCCCCAGACTCCGTGGTGCTGGGATTACAGGCATGTAGCACTGCACTAACTAACTACATGACCTTTTGGTTAACTGAGCATATTAATTTTTAGGGTATGTACTGACCTTTGCTTTGGCCTAGGTACTCGGATTTTACCGGTGTTTTATTGCCACTGTTTTGGTGATGTAGGGGAATTGAACCCAGGATTTTGTTTAAGTTCTCTGCCTTTGAGTTATAACACCAGTCGGTTTAAATTTTGAGGCAGGGTCTTCTCCAGCTGTCCCCATGTTCACTCTTCCACTAGCACTTCGGGCCCTTATGCTCTGCTCTCATCGTTGCTTTCTGTCACACGGATCACCTTCTGACTTGCCATATGACATTTTGAATTTTTGACTTGTGATATGTGTAAAGAAGGTCCCTAGGCCAGGGCTTGGATAGTGGAGATGCTGCATTCTCTCTTCATGTCTCACTTGGGGTTTGCTGTACCTTTATTGACAACTGAGAACAAGCCAACTATAGTCTACCTACACGAGAGCTTTTCTGGGCCAGGACACCAAAACAGCTATTGTTGATGTGTGCGACAATATGAGTGGACCTGGTGCAAAAGATGAGTCATTGTATGATTCTACATAACAGTGCTTTAGCGTGTCGTTTAATTTGGCTCCATTTATTTATTTATTTTGGTGTTTGGCACCAACATTATCATGTGTACCTATTGTGTTTGCTTCTTTCAGTATGCTTTTGAGATAGGACTGATAGATAAAGTCCAGTGTCTCGACTACCCAGTAGGATTCCACTGTACAGTCGTCTTCTCTCAGGAATCAGTGCCTGGCTTTCCCCAACCATTGGCCATTCTGAACCAAACTTCTGTGGATGTTTTCATTTAAGATTTAGGGTTTTTTTTGTTTTGTTTTGTTTTGTTTTGTTTGTTTGTTTTGGGATAAATACCTAAAGGCGAAATTCCTTGGTCACCAGATGGATTCTTAGTTTTGTCTGCTTTTTAGTTATAAAATTTACTTTTTAAAAGTGGAGTAGGGCATGCCGCAGCACGCATCCTCCTCCTGAAGTTTAGTAGCCGCTGATACCAAATATGGTTAGCATTTTAAGGTTAAGCATATAAGCTTTAAAGGTGTTTATCTTACTTAGGTTTTCTATTGCTGAGATAAAGCACCATGACCAAAAAGCCAGTTGGGGAGGAAAAGATTTGACTTACACTTCCACATTGCTGTTCATCATTGAAGGAAGTCAGGACAGAAACTCAAACAGGGCAGGAACTGAGGCAGAGCCATGGAGGGGAACTGCTTACTGACTTGCTTCTCATGGCTTTGCTCAATGTGCTTTCTTATAGAACCTGGACCCACCATGGGCTGTGCCCTTCCTCGTTGATCACTTATTAAGAAAATGCATTCAGTTGGGTCTCATGGAGGCATTTCCTCAACTGAGGCTCCTTCCTCTGATGACTAGTTTGTGTCAAGTTGATACAAAACCTGTCAGTGCAGTGTGTGAAAAATACAACTGGTCTTGATTTGAGTCATTGTAAGTTTACAGAACTGTGTTTGCTGGTGATTAAGAGTTCTGGGATAGAGGGGTTTTGTTAATGGAACAGTGCAGGAGTGAGAGTAAGCAAAGACCACTGTGCAGGTGCAGGGTGAGCTACTAGGTTGGCACCGAGCAGGCCAGTGAAATAGCAGCAGACATTAAGAAAAGGCAGAAAACTGATTTGAGATCAGCTATAAAGAACTTATTATACAAATCTGTATTGTCTTCTAAGTTATTGTCAAATAATGGAAGTTTGGGGGTTTAGAGATAGACCTAATGTTTAGATTTTTAGTTCTTTGGAATTCAGATTGAAGGAGATAAATTACAAGTGGAGTCTATTTTGTGTTATATTCTGCATATATAGGTAAAATGAGGAGTATCCCTGAAACTGAGAGACTGGGCATACGTGTAAGGAGCTTCTAAGGGAGAATACGCTGCTGTGCTTTGCCTAGAGGAAAGCTCAGTTCCAGGATAAGCCATGTGGATGCTTTTCTCTGGCAGGACCACTCAGTCGCTCCTCCTTGGCAGCACAGTGTCAGGTCATATGGTGACTGTGCAGAGCAGGCAGCTCCTCCAGTGCCCCGGGGCTCCTTGCCAGAGCATGGAAGGAAGCTATGCAGGTTCTGTAGTGACAGAGTCATCAAATAAAAAGAAAGCAGTCTTGTGAGTGTAAGGTTAAACTGTCCAGGAATTTAGGTCCTATTAAAACAATGTGAACCAATTTTCAAAATGTAAAATCATGACCTTTTAACTAGACACATTTTAGGCAGATGCTCTGTGGTTTGCTATTTAGCCCTCTATAGTTCCTTTTTAGAGGACAGTCTTTCTGTATGCCCACACTTAACTCAGACTGCTGTGGTCAAGTGGTTCTCTTGAGACAACAGACATACACCACTTTGACCAGCTTAGCCTTCTAACATTTTGTTCATAGCATAAAATTACTGTCTCAAAGCTTTTGATACTATTTGCCATAAACTTTCCCCTTAAACATGTAATCACTGATTCCATAGAAATGAAAAGCAGTCACTATAGCATGTCTAAATATTAAATACCATATGGTAAAATAGCCAACCTTTTGGGGATTTAAGGGTTTTATAAAAGAATAAAAAATGGCCGTGCCTTCTATGTTTTAAAATTATTTTAAACAATTTATTATTTTACATCATCTAACTACAGGTTTTTCTTTTCCTCCTTTTTAAATGTGAGTATTATTTAAACTTAATTGGCTGGCCAGGAGAGAAAGCGAATTAAAAGACAGCACAGGGATTCTCTGGAGAGTGGCCCGAAAGGTCCGTGGCAACCCTTCTTATTTCATACTTAGCTGTGAGAACAACAGTGGCAAGAAGCTTAGCATGACCATGTTTGCAATGATTAAAAGACTAATTCTTTTGTAAGTGTTTAGAATTACAGTTACTGACTGGGAAGCTATGGTAAGATTTGTTTTATATATAGTTCTAAAGAACATTGCTGTCTTATGAAGAAATGTAGTTGTAGCCTTTCTTAGTTTTCCTCATTGAAGAACACGGGAAAGATGTGCTGTGTGCTAAACAAAGCAACTCCAGAAACTTTGCCAATCAGACTCAGCTTCATTAGGGGGTATTTAGGAAATCAGGCTTAATGAGGAGTTGATGGGAGCAAACTTGAGTAATGAGTCTTGTTATGTTAGTTTTGGTAAAGCTCCAACTATGCTGGCAGTTAGAACACAATGAATATAAAAGTTGCAAACAAACCTATTGGTGCCATAGAGCTGTAGCTGTGAACACAGACCATCGGGTGCTGGTTGTTCTAGAAGGCAGAGAGGGAAGGCTGAGACGGGAGGAGGGGACGCTTACTTGAGTTTTTAGATAATCTGCTGAACATTCTATTGTATGCAATATTTTGTAGATACTTAAGTGTAATACATATTCATCTTTATTAACAGATATTCCATATTAGATAGACATTAAGGATTTACTCAAATATGTACATGGAAAATTACTTTTAGTAGTGAAATTTTCAGTTTTCAGTTCTGACTTGTATAGGCAAAGATACTAGTGGCAGATGATTTCATTTATTACTTGCTTTACTTTGTGTCTTTTGTGCCAGTCTCTGTAATTTGTGGTGCTAAGTGTAGTGATATGGTGAGCAGGCCTGCTTTTCGTCTGGCCCGGCTCCCACACGGCTAGCTTAGCCCCAGAAATAACAACACACAAACTGTATTCACTTAAACACTGCCTGGCCCATTATATCTAGCCTCTTCTTGGCTAACTCTCATATCTTGCTTTAACCCATATCTAGTAATCTGTGTATCACCACGGGGTCGTGGCTTACTGGGAAGATTCTAACCCACGTCTTCTCGGGCCGGAGCTTCATGGCAGTTGCCTGACTCTGCTTTCTTTCTCCCAGCATTCTGTTCTGTCTTCCCCGCCTACCTATGTTCTGACCTATCAGGCCAAGCAGTTTTCTTTATTAATTAACCAATGAAACAACAGATAGATAGAAGACCCTCCTACATCAGTTAAAGATCTATACATTTCCAAAATAACTCAGCTTCAGTCACCAGATTATTTTATTCAGTAATGTTCCTGATCATTGCTACCTTTTCTGAGAACTGAAATGCTAGCGAAGTGTGTGAAGTACTATTTACATAAGATCCTAACTTATCACGAGGAGGCCTGGCTCTGTTATTTTTGCTATTATTAGGGGGTAGTTATTTAATAGTGTTTGTAGTTTAACAAGATTAATTAGGTGTAATTGCATATCTGAACTACAACTTGAAAATATGAAGAGAGAGAAATTCTGCTTTAATTTTTTTTAAATTTGTATTTGTTTTTTGTCCTAGAGGTATTTAAAGTACTACGTATCAAAGTTCTTCCAGTGCACTTTTGTTTCTCTGAGTTGATTGTACTTCTTCTTTTCTTTTAGGGAAAGTGCAAGTTCAGAGTTCAGACATACAAGTTGGAGACCTCATCATAGTGGAAAAGGTTGATGCATCTTAATATACTTTACATCTGTATATACATCAGTCATTAACATTAGCTTAATTACAAGTCATTTGTATTTTGACGGAACTGTTGAGATATTTTAATTCTTAATGTGTGTTTGTAAGAATTGATGTATTTTAATATAATTATTTACATTTTCTGTTTTTCTAAAGTATATTTTAATGTCTTTAGATAAAGCCATGTTTTTAAATGTAAGACCTGTGTTAATTGCTTAATGTATCCCATTTGTCTTAAGACTTGTGTTCATATGTTAGTAATTTCCTATCAGTTTTCAGAATGTACTTGTCCAGATGGCTATATTAGACAGAATTATTTGCTCTGATTCCTTCGGTTTAAAATTGTAAAGAGAGAAAGCACTAGAAAACTAGTTTAGGCCGTGATGAGAAGCCATGCTCTAATAAAAGCGTATCAGGCATGGAGAGTGAATGGATGGGCAGTATATAGGTCAGGGCTTTCTCCTGGGGTGCTGCCCCTGCCTGTCTGTGACATGTAAAGGCCTGTGCGCTGCTATGTCTCTCTCTGTAAAAGATTCTTCCTGTTGTGCTGTCTCTGCCTTGTTCTTGATGTGTTGGGAGTGCTCTGCACACTACCTGCTGTGTGATGTCAGTGTGTGGGTGTGTCTTCTCTGGCATATTCCCATTTGACTTCCTCCAGAGCTGTCTGCAGTCTTTGGTGTTGGCCTGCATCTCCACTGCCTGGGGCTGAGGGTGTCTTCTTCCCATAGAAATGATCTTCTTGTTGCTCTATTCTGTATATAGGCGATGTGGTTTGATTTTACAAAGTGGAACAATGCTTAGTATGCACAGGGTACTAACACAAACATCTGTAGTGTTTCATTGTATAAATGCTGGAAATTACTAGCCTTGTATCCATTCAATTTTTGGAAAATTTCTGCTTTATGTATTTTTCTTATGCGGTTGAACTATTTCAGTGATCATCATTCTTGTATCTTTGCACACTACTGTAAGGTAGATTCTGACAAAGGTGCAGGACTCAGCATATCTTAAGCATATAGATTTTGTTAAGTGTTTGCTTCTTGGCATAGGCTAGATGTCTGCTGTGTTGATTAATACACAGTTTCACCTTTGCCTTGTTTTTTTTTTTTTTTTTTTTTGCCACATTTAGTATATGGAAGAGCTTCATGCCTGTGTTGAGCGTTGTACTTGGACCTGGGGTGTGGCACTTGTGTTCAGGCTTTGCCTAGGTTGACTCCTTGTACCACATGCAAACAGCAACAGAAAGGACAATAAAAGCAGTTTTAAGGCTTGGTCCATACGAGAATTTAAGTAAAGAGTGAAGTGAATTCACTTTACTGTTTAGTCCTAATTACTTGATCTAAGTATTTTTCTTAAAATAATGTCATGACAGTACATTCATCATACTGAAGGTTTGAGTGCTGCCACTGATCATGAAGTCTGCTTCTGTATGTGTAAGCTTTTAGGTTTAAATAATTAGCTTGGTGCTGGGGACCTTGTGCTTGCTGGGCAGTACTCTGCCATTACTAAGCTCCCGTAGACTCCCCCTGATGTCTGATGGTCTGTGCTGCTTTGATGATGGTACTGAACAGCTCGGTCATCCTCCAGTGCATTGACTTACATGCCTGGCAGTGTGTGTCTTGGGTGGAAAACTACAAGTTCTAACATTTCTAAGTTGTCCCCAATATTAAAGGGCTAACTTTTTAAAGAAACTGTTTACAGGAGTTTGCTGTTTTTTCCCCTCCCCTTTCCCCAGGAAGCAACGTTTTGTTTTCAAAGTAAGCATTATATGATAGCAATTGTATTTGCCTATTCTTTTTTTTTTAAATTTATTTATTTATTAAAGATTTCTGTCTCCTCCCCACCACCGCCTCCCATTTCCCTCCCCCTCCCTTGGTCAAGTCCCCCTCCCCATCATGTCCCCTCTCTCATCAGCCCAAAGAGCAATCAGGGTTCCCTGACCTGTGGGAAGTCCAAGGACCACCCACCTCCATCCAGGTCTAGTAAGGTGAGCATCCAAACTGCCTAGGCTCCCCCAAAGCCAGTACGTGCAGTAGGATCAAAAACCCATTGCCATTGTTCTTGAGTTCTTAGTAGTCCTCATTGTCCACTATGTTCAGCAAGTCCGGTTTTATTCCAGGCTTTTTTCAGATGGCTATTCTTGTTTGTTTGTTTGTCCGTGTTATCTCCTGGTGATGTGCTCTTTGGTGTTGACCTGGAGCAGCCACTGCCCATTTTCCATGGCATTTGGAATGAGGAGGATGCAGTTGTTATGTGACATACCATTGTGGAGTGTTATTTATGGTTAAGATGCTGTGGAGATAATATTTAAGCTTTTCGAGACAAGAAAAATCTGAATGCCATGTATATGGCTTGCTATTGTTTAACAAAACATCTGAATGTGAATTAAAATGTTAGCTTTTATGTAAAATTATGAATAATAGCTATTTTAGTAGAATTTTACTTAATATTTTATTTGTGTTTTTATTAACTATTTCTTCTCTGTAATAGTATTATGTTAATGTACATCTTCAAATAACAATTAGTATATTACTTTTTTGCAGAACCAAAGAATTCCATCAGATATGGTATTTCTTAGGACTTCAGAGAAAGCAGGTAACTTTTAATGTTTTCTTTTACATTGCTGTAGTTTTTTTCCTCCCTCCCTCCTTCCCCCCCCCCCCTCGACAGGATATTACCATTTAGCTATGTCTGATCTAGACACCAGGCTGGCCTTGAACTCACAGAAGTCTGCTTGCCTCTGCCTTTCAAGTGCTAAGATTAAAGACATGCACCACCATGTTTTGCTAGATTTCTTTGTTTTAAAAAGTAAAAGCAACACTTCTGCCTAGAAAACTTATTTTTTATTATTTCAAATTCATTTCCAAATGACATTTAATTGTTGCTATTTTAAATAAACACTTTAGTGTTTAATAATTGCTTGAAAAGTTACCTGAGTAGATTTTCTTTCATAATAGTTTTGAGAACCTAATTACTTCAATAACAGTGTAACTCAAAATTTGATTGCTATTTTATATTTTCAGTTTTACTTAATTTCACATAGTGTTGTTTTCCATTTGTTTTGTACACAGTAGTAATTGTGTGTTTGCTGCAGAAGAGACCAGCAACTAGTTGTGGATTCCTGCACTGTAGTTATGGGTATTTGCCATGGCCAGTTCCTGGTCTGTGTGTGCTAGCACACAGATGCCCCAGTGTAATATCCTATTCTCTAGGCACTGTCTCATAGTGGAAAGCACTCTGTGTACAGGCATAGACATTTGGGCCTCTGAGAGTTGCCATGCGCTTTGTGGGAAAAGCAATATTTAGGACCTGAGCTTTCAACTGGAAACCTCATGTGACTAAGTAGAAAAGCCAGGTAATCTCTGTCAGGGTCTCTTTGGCCATTTGCTAATGACTGGCTTAGTTGTGTGGGACACACTTTGGTTATCTCTAGGATGAGACAGCACATCACAGAATGCCCATAGCCTCTTTCTGCCCTATTCTTACAGTTCATAAAGCTAGCTGTCATTTTCTTCTCTAGGTTCAGCATGAATGCTATTTGTAAGTGTAGATATGCTTCAAAGGCCTGGGTGGGGTTCAGAGTTCATTTCTTGTTTCCTCTATGAGAAGCAGTGTGCTTTAAAAATCAGACTTAATTGTGTGGGCCTCTGAATGTGAGTAGCCAGAGAGAGTGTCAGGTTCCTTTGAAGCTGGAATTAAAGGCAGTTGTGAGCCATCCCAGGTTGGGTGCCAGGACTGGAACTTAGGTGCTCTCCAAGAGCAAATTAGGTCTTAACTCTTGAGCTGTCTGTCAAACCCAAAGCAGCAGACTGTTCCAAGAAACGTTTTGAGTCCTGATAAAGAGAAACTCTGCAGCGCTGTCGAGTGCTGTGCTTGCTTACCTTGCTGCGTGAGCTGCTCTCAGGAGAAAAGCTATCCATGGTAGGCAAAGGACCTGTGAGCTGCTGTCTGTTCTGTGTTACTTAGTGTGAGCTCTATCTTCCCAGCTGCTGTAGAGACTGGCCAGATGCTTCTAGATTGTCACGCACCAAAATTACAAGTTTGTCCTTATTGTGACTAGAGAACCTTAGCTGTCTGTCATCTAGCCCAGTTACTCACACTGTAGGTTGTAGCACTGATTTTTATCAAGAGAAGTTTTCTTCTTAGAATGTTTCTGTTTCTGTTTTGAGAACATTATTCGGATAACACACTCACTGTCCAAGCATTGCTATCCAGCGAGTGTGGTGTGGCCTCCTCCTAGTGCCTCGGCCCAACAGTAGACCCCCCGTGACGTGGCACCTACAGACTGCCTGGTGCTGTAGGGTCCATGAGACCCCTGTCTCCTCCAGAAGCTGTGTGCCTTAGCTGTGGCCATGTGCAAGACTGTAGACCTCTTAATTATAGCATATAGCCCCTTTGTCTTGCTAGATTTGACTTCTAGTGTTTTCATGAGGATTTCTGGTCATAAAGGCTATATTTGGGATTCTGAAGAGCTTTTGTGATACCTTTATTTTGATATCAGAGTAGACTGGCCTTGGTGTCCCTCAGGGTTGTTCTGTTCCTACTTTTTGAAAGAATCTGTAAAGAATTTTTATTTTTTAATGTTTGATGCAATTCATCCATGAAATGGTATGGATCTGGCCTTTGAGGATCTTTGTTTTGTTTTTTAATTTCTAATTCTCGCTAAAGGCCTATTTACACTGTCCTTTTCTTCTTGAATTAGTTTTTTGTTGTTTGTGTCCTTTTTTAAAATAATTAGTCTACTTTAGGTTTTCTAATTCATGGGCATGCTTCAATTATTCCTTCATGATCTTTAAAAAACAGTTTCTGTAACAGTAGTAGTAATGTCCCTTTCTTTGTTCTTAGTTTTAATAATTTGAGTCTTCTTTTTGTTTCGTTACTTTGACTAAAAGATTGTCAATGTTACTGATCTGTTGAAGGAACACATTTGGGTTTCAATGATCTTTTTTATCAGTTGTTTAGCATGGAACCTGACCACAGAGAGGAGTTCCATCACAACTACCCCAGCGACTTCTTTGCATTCTCCAGATGCGCTGATTTCTTGCTATAGACATTTTCCTATGCCCCCAGTCCCACTCTCCCCTACCCATCCTTCACCTGTGAGCTCATGTCATTAGTTATTCTATTTTTCCTGTGCGATGTCTTAGTTACTTTCTTTGCTGTGATAAAGCACCATGCCCACAACAACTTTGAGAAGGAAGAATTTATGTGGGTTTTCAGTTCTTGAGGGCTAATAGTCTGTCATTGTAGCAGGCATAGCTGCAAGCAGAAGGCATAGTGGCTGTATCAGAAGCTGAGGGTTCCTACCTTGAACAGAAGCAAGAAGCAAAGTGGGGTGGGGGTGGGGTAAGAGGCTTTGGAACCTCAAAGCCTAACTCTAGTGACATATGTCTACCAGCAAAGTCACAGTTCCCAAATAGCACTACCAACCAGGGACCAAGTGTTTAAATACATGAGTCTGTGAGGGCTATTTTAATTCAAGCTGCCATAGGGGATAGCAAGGAGCTTGTTCTTACCGCCTCCAGCATAATTTTTTTTCAGAGTTCTGTTGCAGGTGCATCTATTTAAAACTCTGTGTTGTTTTGAGAGGGGGTCCTCATATTCCTTTAAGAATCATTGTCCACTGGTTATTTTTTAGGTCATTTGGAAGAGTCATGACTGATAAAACTTAAAGGATATAATGAAATAGAATTGGTCAGCCTCTGCTTTTTGTCTGGGGCCTTTAATCCATTTCTACATAGTATAATTATTGAAAAGGTAGTATTTACATCTATCACTTGCAACTAGTGTTTCATTGTTGATATAGAGAAGTAGATTTTCAAAGGGTTTATCTGTACCTTCATTCTTATTGGTAATAGCTATTTTCTTAGGCTCTCTGTCTAATAGCGTACATGTAGTATAATAGGTAACTGTGGTAGTTTGAATGAAAATGGCTCCCATAGACTCCTGTGTTTGAATGCTTGTTCTGCATTGTTCTACCAAATGTTGTTCTATCAAACAGTTGGTAGAACTGTTTGAGAGGGATTCGGAGGTGTGGCCTTGGTGAAGGAGTTGCATCACTGGGAATGGATTTTGAGCTTTTAAAAAGCCCATGCCACTCCTAGTAAGCCTCTCTCTTTCTGCTTCGTGGTTGATACTCAGCATGTTAGCTCTCAGCTTTTTCTCCGGCACTGTGCTTCCCTGCTTGCAGCCACATTCCCTGACATTGTGGTCATGGACTCACCATCTAAAACTACAAGCAAGCTTTCTAATTAACACTTCCTTTTATGAGGCACTTTGGTCACTGTGTTTTGTTATGGCAGTAGAAATGTAAGACAGTAAACTGAACAGTTGTGTTTGAGAGGTACTTTTACATATGAATGATTGTGGTCTGGTGGCTCCCAGCTTTAGTCTCATCACTTAGGAGGCTGAAGCAGGGATACTGAGATGCCATGAGGTCTGCTCCCTGTGTACTGAGTTCCAGACTACTGCGCTGCAGAGTGAGACACTGTTTAATATGAAACAAGCAAGACAGAAAAAAATAATATTCCAAATGCAAACAGTGGTTTTGAGTAATTCCCTTTATTTTTTTTATTTTATTATTTTTTTTTTTTTGTCAAAGCCTCCGTTTATTAGGGACGGGTTACAGTTTATATATGGTAAGGAATGGGGGGCAGGGCACGGGATCTCGCCGCGTGGTCCCGGTCACGTAGCTTGGTCAGGTAGGCCAAGAGTCACAAGTTGCCATACCTAGTTCCCTGGATAGCTGGAATGTGAGGCGGGTTCCGCTAACAGATAAGTTAATTGGGTGTGGGGTTCTCTGCAGACCCCCTAGGGTGATGGTTCCTGTAATTTTAGGGGGGAAATGGCTCCTGACATATTCCCCCTCTCTTATATAAAGGCAAGCAGTTATTAAGTGGAGGGCACCAAGTCAGAGTCAACCCTGGTGTCAGATTTAAAAGGGAAGGGACTGGGACAAGTAGAGACCCTCCTCTCGAATGGTGAAGCAATTTACCTCTCATGGGAACAGAGGTGTGCCCGATGATTAGCATTATTTCCTTGGAGCTTCTCAAATAAAAGGTATCTAGCAAGAGTTAAAGTAAGCAGACCACAGGGCACCTTGTCTTAGGCTATGTGGAGAGCATTCCTTGTACCTGGCACCATGCCATGTTGAGCCACCTGCCCTGAAGCACAAATGCTGAACTGCCTCTACAGTTTGAACTCTGGTTTGCTTTGAAGCTAAGGTGCAGACTACACATCTGCTTTAATCTTTGGGACATAAAACTCATTTTAATTAAAATATTAACGCCTCTTCACTTAAGAAGGGGGAAGATTGGGGTTCCTGTCACTGTTGCTCAGAGACTGGAACTGGTGGTATTTAGTAACAACAATGTATGTCATTGTACTCTTACTGCAATTGATCTAATGATATTTGTAACTGCTTATCGATGTTGGGAAAGGTTTGACACATGCTGTAAAATGTTTGGGTTTAATGCATATGTTAAAAATTTTAGATTTAGACCCCCTTTACACTGCACTAATTTTTGGCAGACAGCACTCATAATTTTTTGTGGAGTAGGCATTTAGGAAGGAGGATACCTTAGGCCAGACTAAAAGGTGAATACTGGGTTTGGAAAAAGCCCTTTCTTCTTGTCTGGAAGATGGAGTTATTGGTGCCCAAAATTATATCATTATATCTTTTGTTTGAGTAGCTCCTCACAGTTTTTCATTAATGATAGACTCAGGGGCCCAATGACGGGAGTTAGTGTGGATCCTCACCTGAATAGAGTAATTCCCTTTAAAAGGAAAAGAGTATACAGATTTTGTTGGGGAGTAAATTATGGACAGCATGCAGTACTGTAAAGTTAGGAGATGTTATTAATACTGATTTATTTTCAGAGGAGGTATGTGAGGGCTGAAGACTGAGAACACGATTTTTAAAATTATGAAATTCCTAATAGTTTTGGAAATTAGCCAGTTTCCTCGTCATTTTTCACTGCAACATTGCATGGCCTTAGAAGTCACCAGAGAATAAATGGAACACCAGTGGATTAGCAGATGAGATATTCTATGGTAACCTCAGCTAGGGAGCAGTCCAATTGAAGACCATTTCTTCAGTCTCGCCCTGTGTCCCTTGAGAATACTGATTTCTTTGTCTCAGAAAAATGTACACAGTATATACATGGTTACTACATTCGTATTATTTACATACATAATACTGCGTGGGTACTAGTGGATTTGAGTTTAGGACCTCTGTGTAGCTTAGGTCTGACTTAACCTATTCTGGTTCTATTATAACCTTCTGTTTGTCAAATTTAAACATTACTACCCATTCATATGCAGATATTAAGAAGTCAGATTGCTTTTAATTGTCCTCCTTTATAGAATAGATCAAATGGCTTCCAAATTTGATTCTGGATTCTTAGTTTCAGAAACTCTTGGGTAATTTTTTTTTTGAGGTAAATTCTGAAAGATCAGAGAGACAAAGGAGCAAGCCACAGCCATCTCTTACTTTGTTAACTCCTCAGCCCATAAAGAGCCAAGCACCTGTCTTCTCCCATCTATGTTCATCTCTTCATCCAGTCATATCACTTCCTGTCTGTCTGTACAGACCCTCAGACTTCTATGGTTAAATAGTGGCTAGCTCCACCCTCTGATCTTCAGGCAAGCTTTATTTGTTAGAGCACAAACAAAATATCAACACAGTCCTCCACATGAGTAGGCCACACTCTTAACTGCTGAGCCATCTCTTCAAGAACTAATAGACCATTTTAAAGAGAATCCCTGTGGTGGTTTGAATTGGTATGGCCCCATGGACCTAGAGTTTGAATGCTTGGCCCATAGGGAGTAGCATTTTTAGGTGACCTTGATGGAAGAGGTTGTTTGAGGAAGTGAGTCCCTGTGGAGGCAGGCTCTGGGGGCTGGCCAGTGTAGCACCGGTTTCCCTTCTGCTGCCTGCAGATCAAGTTGTAGGACTTGCAGCTCCTCCTCCAGCACTATGTCTGCCTGCATGCTGCCATGGCCTGTCAAGATGAAAAGGCATACCAAGTGAATGCCAAGTGTGGATCTATCTTGCTTGGGTTCTGTATTGGGTACACTGTAACTACTAATAAGGAACTAGGGAATCTCAGCAATAATTATCTGATGATGATAAAGAGTTCTTGATAATTTATATATGATTATGATTCTGTGATTTTTAAAATGTCTTTGTCTTTGGAGATGCAAATGAAAATAGCGTTTAGATGAAATTATATGTGGAATTGTCTTGAAGTTTCTATTGCTGTGAAGAGATACCATGGCCACAGCAATATGAAGGAAATTATTATAAAGGAAAACATTTAATGGGGACTGGCTCACAGTTTCAGAGATTTAGCCCATTATCATCTCTTGGGTAATTTTTGCACTCTGCTTTTAACTGTAAAACGGTCAGAATGTACCGTGTACATTCAGCTAATCTTGCTTAAACATATGGTTGTGTATCACCTCCAGACCAGCAACTTCCAACCCAAGGTCTTCTTCCTTAGCAACCACAGTCAAGCCTTCTTCTCTTTGTTTCCAATATCCGACTTTTGCTTGCTGGTTCTTCATTTTGCGGTGGCTCCTCACTGTGTTCCTGTAACACTCATGACCATCTCTCCTTCCTCTGGATTAGACCTCACGCGGGCAATTATATTTTACACTGTCTTGCAACTCTTCTTTCTGGGGTGTGGAGGGACATTTTACATGGAGGTCAGCAAAATGCACTTGTCTTTTGTGTGGTTTTAAGTAATTACTTAAAGTTTCACTGTTGTCTAGTTATTTTCAGAAAATAAACATATTCAGGATTTTTGTGTTATTTACTAACACTATTTTTTTTGCTTTTCAATTTTAGCTTTAAAAAATTCTTTATAGCATGTCATTTTTTATAATAAAATTCTAAACTTTTGTCAGTGTACAAGTCCTAAGTAAAATTGTGGTTTAGAGCTGGACATTAGCATCCGGGTGCTTGTCAATATAGCATGGTAAGTCAATCTGTGGCATTGTATTGACTGAGTATTAATAAGAGTATTCTATTGAGCCATAACTGGATTGTTTAGAATGTAAATGGAGCTGTTGATGGATCTGGTGACTGATGACTTAAATTCCAATTAATCAATTGTTCCATCAGTTTCTTAATTCAGATCAAATATCTCCTGAGTGCACATAGTTCTTCTAGTGGTATTAGCAGAAATGAATGCTTTAGAACTAATTTTCATCAATCTCTTATAAATGTCAATATCTTTTCCACTTGTATCTAAGTGATAACGTTATAGTTTAAGTGTTTAGAACATAACACAGCACCTCAGCTGTCACTTGTTAGTGGGATGACAGTAGGCAAGTGGCACTGTTCTCATCCACATTATCTCTATAGAAAGATATATCTTGCCACCAGTTTAAAAATTTCATGCAGCCATTAAGTCATATAAATATTTAAAAATCAACTTTAATGGCCAAAGATCTGATATTATAGATCCAAAGTCAACGTCTATTTTTCTTGCATAGGACATATACTCTAGCTTTTCCCTTTCAGAGCTGTTGCAAGTTGCCGATGATGCCTCAGGATAGCTTGTTAGTGCTGTGACAGCTTCAGCTACCTCACAGGTCCCCTCACTTTATCATCCCTTCATGTGGCTCTTAATGTGACACATACACTAGGTGATCTTAATTCGAGGTCATTAAGCTGTCCTTTCCTGTCAACTCTTGTCAATCATACAAAATGAAATCAAGTGTTCATAAGAAGTCTGTAATAGGATCTAAGCAGACCAGTTTAATAATTCAGTTTTACTGAGCTTTAACGAGTGTCGGTTATGGTGCTTTCTGTTATGTTGCTCTTGGTAAGATGAGAAGACAGCACATGGAGATATGAGCAGAAAACTAATATGCATACCCTTTTTTGTTCTCTCCCTTCTTTTACCCCCTCCCCACTTCATGTCAGTGTTATCAATTTCCTTTGCAAACAGTTACTACTGCAAGACTACCCCAGTTTAAAAATGTTGATTGCACATCCATTGTCTTCTGCTATTCTTAAACATAATGTTTCAATTTTTGCCCCCTGAACTGGGTGTCCTATAACCCAAACATTGCTCAAACACTCTTTATAGCTGAGAACATCCTTGAATTCCTCTTGACTCTACCTTCCAAGTGCTGACATTGCAAGTGTGTGCCCTCATGCCTCAAACCAGTCTCTCTCTCTGCATGTGTGTGTACATATTTTTTCCACTGAACAATGTGTCCTATGGCTCTTTTCATAATGTTGAGCTCTTTGCTCTTGTTCTTTGAATTGCTGCCTCAGCTGCTTTAGTCCGCTAGTTCTCTAGTCCCTGTGCCGATCTGTCGTTATTGTAAACACGGTTGCAGCGAATGATCTGTGTGTATCGTTCAGTGCGTTTGTGTTTGCTTTTATCTGTAGATCAATTCTGAGAAAAGGGATGGTGAATATGGTCTGGGGGTAATTAGATTCTTGTGATTCAAATTTTTCCCCTTCTGAAATTTGATGGGTTTCTTATTACGTATTAGTACTTACCTGGGTATTAGCATTTTAGTTGTGCTTATATTACCGAATGTTATGTTGGTCAATTAACATTTTATTACCAAGGTAATGTCAGACTCAGATATTTTTGTATGTATCTTATTATGTTGTCATCATCAAAACTTAGATTAAAAGTAAATGATCAGGATAGCTTTCTAAAACAAAATAGTTGATATTAAACCTTAACAGGCACAGGCAGGGTTGTAGCTCAATGGTAGGGAACTTGTCTAGCATACTCAAGCATGCGTTTGAGCCATAGCACCATGCAGAACACAGACAGATACTGTTACTACCACCTCCAACAAAAGCAAGGGCACCAAACAGGACATAAGTAATTAAAAATTAGATTGATAGCTGTCTTTTTACAGATTTGTTCTTTGAACCAAATGATATCATCTGAAATGAGGGCTTTTAAAGCTGTCTCTTCTTTGGGCTATTTAGATGAATCATTTTCTTGTTCCTATTGTATTGACATCTGCTTGAAAACAGCTCAGTAGAGCTCTTCTCCAGTGCAGTTCCAGACGGTGACATGTTCTTCTCTACCTCCAAGGTTCATGCTTTATCCGCACGGACCAGCTAGATGGTGAGACCGACTGGAAGCTGAAGGTGGCGGTGAGCTGCACACAACGGCTACCAGCCCTAGGGGTGAGCACCACTGGGCACTGTCCTCTCTCTCTCTCTCTCTCTCTCTCTCTCTCTCTCTCTCTCTCTCTCTCTCTCGTGTGTGTGTGTGTGTGTGTGTGTGTATGTGTGTGTCTTTTGTCTCTCTCTCTTTCGCGGTCTGTGTCTCTATCTCTTGCTCTCTTTCTTTTGAAGTGATTTCTAGGTGGTAAGGGAAGTTTCTGTGTCATTTTCTTTTTCCTCAAGGTCATTAAAGATGATGTGGTTGCCGTGGTTGCCAGGTTGATAGACTGTTTCAGATGGTTTTCCAGGTCCTGTTGATTTGATACTTAGACTATCTGTGTTTTTATTTGTTGTAAGCTTCTTAATTAGATAATCTGTGTTTGACCTTGAAGTGCCAGGCAGGTGAGTCTGTTTCTGAGAACTGCTACTCACTGAATAGCAGGGTAAGGTATTCCAGGAGAACAGGCCTTGACTTAGCCTTGACTTTGTGCCAAGTCTTTTGCCTGCAGCTTTTCCTTCTGAGGACAGGATAACTGATCTTGAGGAAGTGAGTGCTGCTGTCTTTTATGCTGAGGGAAGTAGGAGATCCTTTCAGATCATTGTGACACAAAGTCTAATTGGTCTTAATAATAAAAACTCAGAGTCAGCTATCAAGCGGTGAAAGCTGAAGGATCAGAGAAGCAGAGTGACCAGCCACTAGAGTTCTTACCTCTACCAGTGCTCAGACCAAAGGGGTGAGCGATCCTGTCCTCAGACTGCTGCTTCAGACTGCACTGAGCTCTTGTCTCCTCCCGCCTTATATTCCTTCCTCTGCCCAGCCATATCATTTCCCTTCTCTACCTGCCTAGTCCTGAGATTAAAGGCATTGGTCCCAAGTGCTAGGATCACCTTTGTATGAGCTTTGTTTCTCTTTTAGATTGGATCAATTTCATGTAGCCCAGGATGGCTTTAAACTAACAGAGATCTGTCAGCCTCTGTCTTCCAGTCCTGGGATTAAAGGTGTGTGACACCACTGCCTGGCTTCTAGTGGTTTGGCTTTGCACTCTGATCTTCAGGCAAGCTTTATTTGTTAAAATAAAATATCATTATGGACCACAGCTTAGTGGGTCCTCTCCTCACACACATATTCAGGGAAGCTGCAAGAAGAGCTTAGAACAAAGTATAAATCTTTGTAGATTTAATGATTTCTAAAGCAGCTCTCCTAGATGTCTGAATCTCTCCTGCTAGTATACCTGTTCTTCTTTCCTCCCTCCTGTAATAATGAGGATATCTGCAGTTTTCCTAGTCTAGTTTGCCTAAAGGCTTGATATGTGAGGGAGCAAAGTAAAGAAACTGTTGACATGAGTGCTCTTTGATACGGTTAAGATTTTTATTGTAGATAAGAGAGAGGACAGCCAGAGATGTCTGGAAGAGTCCAGAGCAGAGAGAGAAAGAAGTAGGTTGTCCATGGCTAGCGGATGGGGCATGGCCAGGGCTAGAGAAATGGGAGAGAGGAGAGAATAGTGGCGATAGTAGATGGCGAGATAGCAAGAGAGTGTAAGTGGGAATAAGAGAGAAGAGTGAGACTAGCTAGGCTGTAAGAGGGATGAGTAGCTGGGGAAGGAAACCTGCCAGCTGGAGGGAGTTTAGGGTAAGGAGGAGGTGAAAAGGGGGAGGCTGCTAGCTTGGACTTTGATGCCAGAGGTACTTGTGATACTAAGGGAGCCTGGGCTTCGATATGAAGCCAGGTAGCCATGTGTCCCTTCTGCCTGAGGTAAGGGAAATGACTCTTTTTTTGCAGACAGTAAATGTTTCACAAGTTCCTGAAGAATACCGACTTCTATAGTCCAGCTCGCTTATGAGCAGTGGGATAACCTGAGGCCTAACAGTAACAAAAAGGAATTCCATTTTTTTCAGAGGCATTTCTATATCTTTGGAGATAATCTTGTGTTTTTTCTCTTTTATTAATATATAAATACATAATGTTTGCTTTTATACTGACTTTGTTTTTTTTTTGCCTACCACCAAATCGGATAAATCCCACTTTCTCCCATTGGGTATCTTTTTCATGTATTGTAGCATTTGACTTTCGTATATTTGCTGAGGGGAGGGGGTATGTGTACATATATAGTCATTGTCTGTGAATTTTTTTTTCCTTCAGGGTCTCTTATGTATATTCTTGGTTCAAAATCTTGCAACTCATCTTAGTCTTATCAGGACCCTGTTTACATATTTCTAGAGTAGGTTCCTTTGTGCTGTAATGCTGGTTTAATTCCACTGCTAGGGCAAACTCCTTCTAGGATCTACCAAACTCTTTGGTTGTCCCCCCACCCCAGAACTTGATGTCTTCTGAGCTCTCAGTCTGGAGGTTCACACAGTGCCTGGCCAGATGTGCTTAGTGATACTGT
The DNA here is from genome assembly GCF_014885135.2 of Alexandromys fortis. Taxonomy (NCBI): domain Eukaryota; kingdom Metazoa; phylum Chordata; class Mammalia; order Rodentia; family Cricetidae; genus Alexandromys; species Alexandromys fortis. Next base: position 2,950,861 of record NW_026068035.1, read on the forward strand.
AGGCATCCAACTCCAGTGGAGATCTTTGCAGACTCCTCTTTGCCTTTCTACCACCTTCCCAGCGACTGCAAATACCCTCATTGTTACAGTTTTCCTGAGCTTGGTCTCCAGGTCAGAGCCTTCCTCCCCTGCTTGGCATCTTCTCTTGTCCTGTGAATCGGTGCTCCCTAACAAAGAGCACACAGTATATGTCTGTCTTCTTGGGTCATTGTGTCCCTGTCTGAATATGGCTGCTTCCTGATTTAATCCCTCTTTATAGTTGTTTTTGCCAAGAAAGCAGGTCTCAGTGAATCAACACCATGTAGAGAAGTTCATTAATTTTGGATGAGAAGTAGGTGGACCAAACAAAAATGTATGTTACTGCTGACTATATCTGAATTAAGGCTTGATTTGTCAGAGTGGAAGCCCCGCAAAATTGGCCTTGTCCTGGTTAGGTAGCCTCTCTGTCAGGGCTTTGTTTCTGTCCTCACTTCTGCATCAGATGCCGCGCAGACTTCTTTCTTAGGGTCCATTCCTTCAGAAAGAGATCAGGGTAAATTTGTCCCGACTTTAATATTAATATGTCCATTGAAAATGCCCCAAGTGATAAAATGGAAGAAGCTCCCTCACAGTTTACCCTCAGCACTGGCTGCCATTGACATACCACATACATCCTCCTGGACAGCCGCATTTAGGACAGATGCCATATATACTGTTTGCCAAAAGGACGTTTAAGAGTGTGTTCTGGGTCATTTTTTAATGTAAGTTTCCACAAGCATTTCTGCAGTTTCATAGTCTGTTTTTGAGCTGGAGTTCACTGTGTAGCCTAGGCTGGCCTTAAACTTGAGACTCTCACCCTTGCCCCCCAAGCGCTAGGATAATGGACATGTACCACCATGCCCGATACAGTTTATGTTTACATAGATTTTCATAAGAAAATTTAGTTAGGCCTGTAATGCCAGCCATTTGGAGACTTAGGAAACAGCATTGCAAATTCAGGTACTACCCCAGCTACAGAGTGAGCACGAAGCCAGCTAGAATACTTAATGTGTAACCTGTCTCAGAATAGAGAGTAAAAGAGGCCTGGGGATATGGCTCAGTGTTAGACTACTTCAAGGTCCTACCCAGCACCCTAGGTGCCTGGTCTCCATCAGTTCCCAGTACTCCCAATGAAAATGTTTGTTCATATGTATAGTTTGTTGTATGGCCTACCAGTATCTTCAAGTATATTTTTAAGTGAATACTGCTCTTAATTTTAAACTTAGACTATTTGCACTATTACAGTTTACATGATTTTTAAGTCATTTCTTCTATACTAACCATTTATTTCATACTAAACAGGTTATCTGTCTAGTGTCTATACAAAACAAATAGCTGTCACCTCAAAGGTAATAAGAGATAATTATTATTTTTTTTTCTGGAGCAGAAATTAAGTGACTATGGCCTAGAAACTCAGATTCAGACTACCTAAATTCTATGTTCTAACAGTTTCATAAGTTTTTAGAGACTTATCCATTGTGTGTGTGTGTGTTTGGTGGACTTGTGTGTGCTACAGTGCACATATGGAGGTCAGAGGACAGTCTGTGGGAGTAGTTCTCTCCTTCCACCTTGCAGGTTCTAGGGATCACACTGAGGCCATTAAGAAAACCCTTTTCCCACTCAGGCACCTTACTGACCCTCATGAAGGCGTTCCTTTTTCTTTGTTTCTTTTCTTTTCTTATTCTTATTTTTATTTTTTGGTCATAATTAGCATTTGATCTGGTGTAAACTCATGGTCAACTTGTACATTTCCAAATGCCCTAATTTACCTGTGATCATAAGATGTTAACAGGTCAGGCAGGCAGTGAATGGGTACAAGGGAGGTTAAAGTTAATTCAAGATAACCTGAAAGAGTACTTGAGAAACTCCATACTCATCATACATGTTCTAATCAGTCAGTCTTATCAGCATTAATTTCAGGAGAATTTCTGAACGAGAAATCAAAATCTAATAACCAAACCCTGTTAGCCACCTGCACCGGTACTATTTCATGAACAAATTATCTCTTTTCCAACCTTAAAATTACCCTCAATTGGTTATACAATCTCTGGTCCTCTTTCACAAGCAGGCGTGCCTGTTCTTTAGACCTTGGCTACAAATGAGATATTTTGATCTTTGTTTTTACTGCTGTCTTCATAATGTCTGTTGCTGTATAAATGTGTTAGGTTTTGTTTGGGTCAACACTAGCATGTTTTCCCAAACATTGACTGGTTTCCTTTTGGGCCCTAATGCTGCTTTCCTGACAGCTCTGATTTGTCATTTTAATCATTCAAGTGCCTGTCAGTAGGTGGAGTCAAAGGGGTCATTAGCATTGAAAGTGCTGCTGTTGCTGAAATGTTCAGAGGAAGAAGCCCATTGCACATCTGGGTGCTATAGAGTATAGGCTCCTTCCCACTGCCCACTTTAGCCAGGGCAGTCCCTTCCTTTCCTGTTTTTCTCAGGCCTTTTCCATGCTTGCCCTCCTTTTCAGTGTTTTACATTTTTATTTTATTTCTTATGTTGCAAAATAAAGTTGTACTATTATCTTAAATGTAGGACAACTGCCTTCTTATTTTCTTTCATACTTTGTTAAAATGAATAAATTTGGACAAGTAAGATGGCTAGCAAGGGTGTTTGTCATCAAGTTTGCTTACCTGAGGTCAATCCCCTGTAGTCCACTCCCTCCTACAAGTTCTCTGACCTCTACACTTGTTCTGTGGCCTGTGTATCCTGGCTTACACACAATAAAGATGTATAAAAATGAAAACATAAAAGCAAATAAAATTTCCTTGGGAAGTTACTTAAAATCCTGTGTTGAGGTGAGAGTTACTCCTTGGTTACACATGATCCCTTGTGCTACTGGCTTGTCAGTATGTCTGGAGGAAACTAAAAAGGATGTTGAAACTATTTGAAGTGGGTGATGACTCCACTTTCTGTTTCCCCCTTGAACAGCCTTCAAAAATGGCACCGGCAGTAGGCAGCTGGTCAGTATCCACACTGCTTGATAACTGTGTGATAGATTTGGCTTTAAGAGTAACAGAAAAGGAAGTGCAGAATAAGGCCTTGTCAGAAAGAATTTGAAAGAAAACTGAAACTTAACTAAACAAGAATATGCTGTTTGTGATTCAACTCCAGCAGTCTGGGAAGAACAGTTGGGCAGTTGAGGAGGGTGGGGTGGCACTGGAGGACAACAGAGGAGAACAGGAGAGGAGGGGCATTGTCAGACTGAGGGCTCACAACCTGCACTCCGAGTCAGGTCCAGCCACTTGTCCTTTATAAATCAATTGGAAGAGCCAGGTTAAAAATGGAAAACAGAAAAGGGAGATTTATTCAATGTAGCCACATTGGGCAGAAGAATGGGGTACCCAGGAAACCCCTCAAGTTCATGTTTGAGCTCTGAAGTGAGATCAAAGTTTAGAGGACCAAGGACACATACATCTAAGCAGTTCTGGTGAAGGTATGGTCCAGCCAACCACTGTTTATCACTGACTGAGTTTTGGTGGGTCCCACCCTGTAAGGTGGTCTGACAAGATGATAAAACCATTTGAAGAGACAAGTACCCCGTCTGGCTGAGACCCTTTCCTTCTCCCAGCATGAGATTCTGGGGAAAATCCCCATTTCTTTGGTGTCTGTTGTTTCTAGATACTTGACACAAGTATCTCTTTCGAATGGCTTCTTTTCCACCAGGCCCTGCAGGGGGTGAAGGAGGGTAGAGGTGGAAATGGAGCTAGAGAAATGTAGAGGAGAACACAGGTGTGTGTGGGTGTGGAGTTGAAGGTAGGTTGAACTGGAGGATGGATGTGGAGGTGCAGTAGACAGAAGTAGAGGAGAACACAGGTATGTGTGGGGGTGTGGAGTTGAAGGTAGGTTGAATTGTGGATGGATGTGGAGGTGCAGGAGACAGAAGTAGAGGAGAACACAGGTATGTGTGGGAGTGTGGAGTTGAAGGTAGGTTGAATTGTGGATGGATGTGGAGGTGCAGGAGACAGAAGTAGAGGAGAATGGAGATGGGAAGTGGAGGAGGGTGGGAGCACAGTGGGTACTTGAAGGTCATGGGAATGTTGTGTACCTTGATTGTGATGCTGAAAATAGGTGTATATGTATATCAAATTTAATTTTGTATTTTAATTATGTGTAGAATATAATATAAATTATGTGCTATTAAATAATAAAAAATTTAGTATACTATTTTCTGTCTATAACTTTGAATGACTTCTATCACCATAGGAAGTCATGCTTTATTCAATATCTGGAAGATCTTCTCTTCATTTTTATTAATGGAAATATGTATGTTAATTTTATTTAAAGTATTGTATGTATATATATATTTTATATAATGCAGTATTTAAAGAGGTATATATTTCACATAGTGCTACTTTCAATTTTATGCCTGATATGGTATGATAGGAAGTATGAGTAACTATTGTGAAATAATTGTATAATTAATTAAGACATTTTGATATTTTATTTGGTGGTTAACTAACAAGAATATTTCTTAGATGAGAACTGACCTTCCGATCCACAGATCATAAAAGCTGGACTCACTATTCTTCTTCATAGAAAAGAAAGCTCTCAATTTACTATAGCCAGGCCGTTCAGTTTGTCATCATTTTATAGCTTACAATGCCATAGCTATTACTTGTTTTAACTCCTGTGTCTTTGAGTGATGGGTTTACAGATACTTTGTATCACACCACCAGTAATGTCCTCCCAGCTCCTGACAGTGTGGTGCAGGGTAGGTGAACCTGCTTGTGTTAGAGCCCCACCTCCCCAATGTGATCAAAGAGTGGACACTGGGGACGGTGTTCCCGTGACTAAGACTCCCTTGCTGCTCTCTGGTCCCAGATGTGGTTTCCACTTGCCGCTACTGAGTTGGCAGAGCACTTTCCAGACACTGTAGACATTTGGGAAATATGCTTCTGGCTTTTGTGATCAAGCAAATTTATTAACAACCATGAGGCCCCAGCAATTTTCAATAAATCATGACTTGCTGATTTATTTCAAAAGATCCATATAGCAGTAAACAATACCATTTACATTTAATTAGTTTTATTGAACAAGAGGCAATTTTATTTGTAATGAAACACATGTTATGATTAAGGATGTGTTTTAATGACCTTTAAGTAATGCGAACAAATGTTGCCCTTGACCTAATAGCGGAGGCTTTCCTACATTATTGAAAACTTCAGAATGATTTTTAAATTATCATGAAACGCTTCGAATGACACTCTCATTATTGTGCCATTATTCAGTCATTTGATGTCTAATATACTAAATGAAACGCATGCTTGTAAATGTTCATGTGTGCCTGGAAATGAGGGTTGTTGCCAGCTTGTTCATTATGTTCCTGTATCAAAAGGTGCTGTGTGCTGTGGAAGTTTCATGACTTGAAAATTTCTACGACCATGTTTGCTCAATCATAAGATTTATGTTCATTTTTATTTTTTATATTTCAGGACCTTTTTTCTATCAGTGCCTATGTTTATGCTCAGAAGCCACAACTGGATATTCATAGTTTTGAAGGAACATTTACCAGGGTAAGTTAAAGATTTTCAACATTTGTATAAGCTAATGGCAGTGCACCTTTGTTTAGAGAGAATAATTCAGTCTGGCATAGCTTAACACAAGCTCTAAGCATGAAACAAAAGCTGTAAAATGTGTAAGTTCTTAGAGGTATGTCCTCTAAGTGCCATCTCCTTCTGGAGCACATGCGGTGCAGGCTTCCTTGTTTTTAGCACATGTCCAGTCTGTAAGATCCGGTTCCCACAGGATAAGAGTCAGAAAAATAGTACAGTGTAGCTAATTCAGTTTTGACTTCAGATAATAGTTGGTGACCAATGTGCCCAGCACTTCTAGCTTCTTATTTCCCTGAAGGAAAAATACGTGTTTACATGAACGTACATCCTTTACTTCTGTGATGATTGTTATTATGGAGACTTGCTAAATAAAGCTTGAAGCCCCATTTCTCTCATGACTGTTGGAAATAGAACAACTGAATACTCGTTTTAACAGCTTATAAAGGTTAACATATTTCTTAATAAGGGTCTTTATTATAAGACTTTTTAATATTGGAACATAGACATGTTTGTTACTCATCATACACAATTTAGCTCATGATCATTATCACTTGCAAAACTATTTGCAGATGCTAAGTGATTGACAGTTAATATACAAGTTGTGGGGATGCTAGTTCAGGACACCTGTGAGGCATTCAGAGCCCATGGGGGAGATAGAGATCATTTTGTAGCTGCTTATTTACATGTATGCTGTATAACTACATGCCAGGATGTAATGGAAGCATGTGCACATGATGCTCTGTGGCATTTCTGTGCAAAAATTTTAACATATAAATGGGTGTCTCTCAATAAAAGAAATTAATCCAACCTTTATTATGAATATTTTTTTCCAAGCTAGGGTTTCTCTGTAGCTTTGGAGTCTGTCCTGGAACTCCTTCTGTAGAGCAGACTGGTCTTGAACTCACAGAGATCCAATGTCTTTGCCTCTCGAGGGCTGGGATTAAAGGCATGTGCCACCACAGCCCGGCTACAAATCTTAAATGTTATTGGCATTCTGCTTTTTCTTCACTTTTTAAATGTTGGCAATATTTATTAGACAGATCTTTACTGACCTCAAGGTTAAAGAGTCAGAGTAGGCTGTCCAGAGCCTGGAGGGCACGTGTGCCATTGTGTGTGGGGATGTTAGACTGGAAACCTAATCAGTCATGCTGGAGGAAGCTGCACAGGAACTGTCAGCTTAGGGGAAAGTGGCAGTGTTGGTGAGTTGAAGAGAGGCTGCTTTAGACTTCCTGTCACCTCCTGATGGCTATGGCCACCCAACTCTATGTTGGACAGACCTCCAACAACATCTGCCAACAGTAAGAGCAGGTTGAGTCTACTCCTTTTTATTTATGGATAAACTTGGGTTTGATAATTTCTCATATTTAAAATCCAAAATAGCAGAGTCCGTGCCAGGCTAGTTTCGGTGTTGGGAGAAGAAAAAGGTCACCCTTGGACATTGATGTTAGATAGATTTTTGCTCTCTGAAGAGTAGGTAGGATCACATGTCCTCTGTATGGATTTGGTTAGGATAGCCCTGCAATCCCCAATGGACTTTTGGAATATATCACTAATGACTGTTTGAGAAACTTGTGAGGCAAAAGTGAGCTTCTTAAAGGTTTGTGTATCAAGGAAGCATAGTAAGGAAGGGAGACAACACTGGAGCACACAGGAGAGTCAGCCAACACTAGTACCACACAGTGATTGGGCTCATAGATGATGAGTTAAGGAGATGCCTTGTGTAAACTGAGAGCAGATCTCAATTCCCATCATGAGAATAGAATCCTCTCTGTGTATCTGGTTCAAGAAAACAACACTTTGTTATGAACAGAAAGTACCTATGTACTGTATATAAAAGAATAAATGGGAAGATGGGAGAAGCAAAACTTTCCATTTAATAGAAATCCCCCAAAAAGAAACAAAGAAAAACTCCAAGGCAGAGGAACACTTGAACAGCTCTTGCTCCTGTCACTCAGTGGCTTGTCTGTCTCTTCTGTACTAGGAGCTGCTTGAGGAAAACCCAGCAAGGGTCCTCAGACTTTCTTGACAGTTATAGTACAAGGTACCTGGTCATGTCAAAAAGGATCTCTTATACTAAATGTATTCAATAGGGTACAATTCAGGCCCTGGTATATATTTTGTAGATGAAGTCCTATATATTTATTTATAACTTCAGTATAGATTTAGAAATAAATAAAAATTAAACTACCCCATAGCTTCAGGCATTTGGAACCTAAATTTAGAGACTTCTTAATAACTTGTGTACAAATGTAAATGATCTATATGCCAATTCCATGGAAAGAATAGTCAGACTGTACACAGTTAGATTCCAATATATAGTGTCTCTAAGAAAACACATTAAAGTAAGGAGGTAGGAAAGTATGCCTTAGGGTGCCGCTAAGTACAACTCAAGTGCTTATAGCAGTATCGCAAGAAGCTGGGTTCAGGGGATAATGAGGGAAGGGTTAATTTATTGTCAGGACATAAAACCATGAACATTTATGTCCCTAATAACAGCTTTGAAATTCATGAAGCCAACTCTTAGGACTGAAAGAGAAACAGATTCTGAATGGTAGTTGGAAATTTCAGTGCCCTCTTATGAATTAATTGAACAGGTATAAAATAATATGTAGGAACATAATAGCTTTGAAGATTATCTTTAATGTTGATTGAACTGACAGCTATACAAGATATCATTCAGCAGTAGAATGTAAGATATACTTATGTGTATGTGGGAAATTTATCAAAGTAGGTCAAACAAATCTTAGTATATTTTTGAAAAAAATCCATTCATGTTCTCTAAAACCACAGTGTAGTTAAATTAGGAAGAAATATTTCTTGAAGTTTCTAAAACTTTAATAATAATGATATATCTTAAATAACTTATAAATAAAAGAATTGATTAAAAGAGAAATTAAAAATTGTTCCAGTATTGGAAGAAAACATTTATGATCATGAACTGTCTCAAGAGTTTTTCACTGTGACCCAAACTCTAGAATTGTTTTGAAAAGTTGATACATTTGGGTGAATGAAAATTAGAGTTTGCATATCAGAAATAAGCACAAACATGTCAAAGCTATATGAGTTATGAGAAAGTATATGTAGCTTACATTGTGGCTATATGGCTAACCTGCATTAGGAAAGTACTCGTAGAAATTGATCCAGAAAAGAATGATATTCTTATACATGTTACATAACGGGTGAAACTTAAGGACATTATTTTAAGTAAACTAACTTATCCTGAAAGAACAAATATTCTATGATTATACTTGTAAGAGGTGAGTAACCAGATTCTTAGAAAGTGGATGGTAGGTACTGGGGCCTTTGGGGTAACAGATGATATTTAATAAGGACAGAATTTCAGTTTTATAAAATAAGATGGTTAGTGGGGAAAACCGTGCAGCATGATAAATGGGTTTAATGCTGTGCAGGTAATCTTGGTTAGGCCAGCAGATTTTTTTAAATACATTTTTTATTGATATTTATTGAGCTACATTTTTCTCTGCTCCTCTCCCTGCCTCTCCCCTCCCCCCTTCAGCCCTCCCCCAAAGTCCCCATGCTCCCAATTTACTCAGAAGATCTTGTCTTTCTCTACTTTCTACTTCCCATGTAGATTAGATCTATGTAAGTCTCTCTTAGTGTCCTCATTGTTGTCTAGTTCTCTGGGATTGTGGTTTGTAGGCTGGCTTTCTTTGCTTTATGTTTAAAAAAACACCTATGAGTGAGTACATTCACAGAAAGTTGAATAAAACTAGAGATTCCCACAGCCTGCTGCAGAGACTGAAGATGTGTTCGTTAGGAGCAGGCGGTGGCATGGTGTCCTTATACATTTCATTTGTGTGGGCTCACCAAAATATGCAGAGCATGGGAAAGTTAGGTGTTACTTTGTAGAACTTTTTCTAGATTATTTATTTTTATTTATTTCTTAAAGATTCTTCATCTACAGAGCCTCAGAATATAGAGTCAGCTTTATGTGCCATGGTGCATATTCATAGTTCTAAGCTAGGCTTCCTGTTTCCCAGATACTGTTTGAATTTAGTGACAATGCCTTGTTTGTACTGACCTCCTTCATTGCTCTCTGTTGAGCATTATCTGTACCCTCTTCAAAGCTCCTTTACTTAAAAGAAAAGGTTAAATGTATGAGTTTCTGTAGTTTTCATGTACTTCTATAGCTTGCTACAATTCAAAAGCTAGACCAGGGAAGCTACAGTATGTTGACAACACATAATTTCCTTGGTAGTCCATATTGCATGTGTTTCTGTTTATATATTTTTATATATACATACATTCTCAACTTGGCACAAGCTAAAGTCATCTGAGAAAAGGGAAACCCAATTGAGAAAATGCCCCCATCTGTTTGGCCTAAGGGCATTTTCTTGATAGATAATTGAGGTGGAAGGGCACAGGCATTTGTGTGCAATGCAGGTGATACTGGGTTGTCTTAAGAAAACAGATTAAGCAGGAAATGAGGAGCAAACTGATAAGCAGTTTACTCTATGACCTCTGCTTTGGTTTCTGCCTGCAGGTTCCTGTTCTGTTTGAATTACTGCCTTGGCTTCATCAGCTGACTGGGATCAGGAAGTGTTAGCCACATAAACTCTTCCCCAAGTTACTTTTGGTACTGTGATTTTGTTGCAGCAGTAGAAATTCTAAGAAGGTGTCCCTGAGTTCCTATGCTGGAGACTCGATCCTCAGCATAGCTGTACTGGTACATGGGACCTTTAAGAGGTGCTTAGGTCACTATGTTTTGTGATACATGATTGGTGCTAATTGCAGAAACAGTATAATTGTCATAGGAGTGTGTTCTTGATCAAAGGTTCAGCTTCCCTCATTCCTCCCCATCATACGCATTATAACCTTGCCACTCGAAACTTCTTGGCATAATACATGCAGCCTGAAGGGCCTTACACCTGGTTTCATACTTTTTTGCCTCCATGAACCACAGATATACTTGTATTATTTATATGTTCCTGGTCTGTGAGATTCAGTTATAGCAGCAGAAATCAGACCAAGACATGGAGATCTGAGCAGCATTTTCCCCTCTGATGTGATTTATAGTACCCTAACTTGTCAGGTTCCTGGGTCTGATGAATTCCACCTCTTCCTTGCTTGTGCTTTTCAGAATTTCAGAAACGCTAACCAGAAAGCACATAGGTTCTTCAAAATGTATGTTCTTTGCACTGTGGATGCATAAAGGTGGGTTTTGTGAGAAACTCTGCAAACCCACACACATATAACATGTACACACACATACATACTCACAAATATACACACACATATATACATGTATACACAAACACACCTATCCATGTAGACACACAGATACACACACATACATGCACACACTCTTATACATGCAGACGCACAAACACACAAACATATATGCTTAGGCCAGTGAGAAGGGGAATAAGAAAATGGGTGCAGGCCCAGGTCTAGAAGAGGTCTGTGTGTGCCTGCTCTGTTGTTATTCAGTGTGAGGTTGATGGAGGAGGAAGCTTTTTATATGAGGGCCATTCCCATCTCTCATAACACAACAGAAGTCCTGTTTGTCTTAGTTTTACATTGTGTATACATTTCTGCTCCTTTAGAGAGTAATACTACCAGAACCATCTAAAATGTTAACATCTAAGCCTTGTCTGTGATTTATTAAAACAAAGAAATATTTTGGGAGATGAGAGGGCACTATGGGAAATACTCCATATCCAGAGTTTCATTTCAGAGGGACATAGCGGGAAAGGGACTATCCTATATTATGCAGAGTTGCACATGCTGCCTGCTGTGGATGCTCATTATGGAGGTAGATTCCAAGGGAGCCCCCAAACATCCAAAAAGGCAACATAGCTCCTTCAGGCTCTGCATGAACTTGACGAGCCTTTACTTGTGTCTCTTAAGGTCGTATCTAAGGAGCACACTTCAGGTAAATGGCCTTTTTATACCCACATTTGACATTTTTAGCCAGTTTGTTTTTCTCTGTTAAATATATCAGTCTAGAATTTTAGGTTAATAAAGTATGAAAATAATATTGCATGTACTTTTCAAGTATAAAGAAAGAAAATGACATTTAATATCTTTATAATTAGAAATTTAAATTCCATTTAATTATATAAAAGTATTAGTTGAACATTGTTTTAAAGTGGTAATCCTATATACTTTGTAGTATAGTACAGTGAAGAAGATACCACTGTTGGGGGTCAGTTTGGAGACTGAATTAGGAATTGGAGTGCATTACTCTGAAGTTGCTTTGGTGGTACGAACATTGTGCTTTTTGTTACCCCTGGTGACTCTAACACAGTCAAACACATTGTGAATGAGTCTGTGTCTGCCACCCTCCTGCATCTTGGGACAACCTGGCTGTATAGTGTACTGGAAGTCACCCCCCCCCCCCCACACACACATCTTGGGACAACCTGGCTGCACAGTGTGCATCAGGTCTGAAAGAGATATATAGAGACAGTAGGCAAAGTCGGAGAGAAGTCATGTAGCCACCTCCAGAGACAGATGCTCCAGGACTTAGCCTGTAGGATACAAGTCTCACGGTAAAATATAAAATAATGGAAATGGGTTAATTTAAGATATAAGAGCTACCTAGCAATACGCTTAGGCTATTGGCCAAACAGTATTGCAAATAATATAGTTTCTGAGTGATTATTTTGTGGTCTAGGCAGCTGGGAATGGACTAACAGCTTTCCTCAACAGTTACCCTCCTACATCTTGGGGCCACTGAAAGTGGTCTCTGCCTTTTCTCTAGATGCTAACTTTTCTTTTTATTTAAGACATAAGCCTTACCTTGGAAAGACAGGGTCAAAGTGGGCTAATACTTTTCGTTATCCATTACCAACATACTCCCATGTACCCCTGCTCTGAGTTTTCTACCTTGCTTTTTTGTAGAAGCCACAACACACCCAACCTTTATTCATGCCTCTTCCTGTCAGAACATTGGACAGCTCCCTTGCCTGTTACACAGGCCACTGCTGAGGGACCAGCCTGGAATTAGAGTATTTGATATTCCCTCAAAGTGCATTTTTTTTTTCAAACTACATAATCCTAAGGAAAAAGAAACCAAACTGAAAGTGGTTTTGAAATTCCTTTTTGTCATCCCAATCTTTATTATTTATGCATGCGATTGGTGAAGAACTTTATAATGATTTTCTGATATGTATTTGATATACTTAATACTTACAGACTGTCACTTGCATGACAGAAATGAAGGGAAACCATGGAAAGATAACATGTTATAGAAAATGGGAAAACAATTTACATTTCTAAAATTAAATTGTATAGGATTTATTTCCACTTTAGATAATTGTAAAGACTGTTACCTGCGTTAACTCCTGTCTGTCTCTGAAAGTTTGACATAAAGGGAAAATACTAAGCCAAATGGTAAACATGTATGAATAATCTCTAACACTTTTTATTAAGGAAACCTGAGGAAGAGGTTTTGTTGTGTTGTTAATTTGGTTTTATTGAGACAGATTCTTGTTGTAACCTTTCCTGGCTGTATATTTTTGCTGTCTAGACCAGGCCCTACCTCCAGTTTTGGTAGTTTGTTACCTGTGCTTTCTGATGGCTGAACTTCAGTCCACCACTGTGCCTTTAGAAAGCACTCTAAAGGAATTTGTGCATTTGTACTCACCAGGTAAATAAAGGACATGCTAAAGGGAAAGCTATCCACACCCCTCCCTGGTGTGTCTGCTTCTTCTTTTGAGGCACCATGCTTCACCTACTCATGGCATTCTGTAGGACAGCTTAGCTTAGTGGTTGGCATGGCCTTGTGTGCTGCCAAGGTTGTGGGCTCATGATGCCTGTAGAAGGTAGAGAATTCCTCTTTATTTTTCAGTTATTAATGTATTGGATCACTTTATGTTACTGTTCCATGTGTGGAGGGCAAACATTAACCTTATAGTTGTTTAGGTTATGATCCTTAGGTGACAATGATATTAATTGTTAGGGTCTAATAGAAATGTGTAGTTAGGTCATAATTTCATAAAATGATAAGTGTGCAGATCAGAAAGTATCTGCATCCCATTGCTGAAACTCTTAGACCAATATAGAATTGAAGGCTATACCATATTGGCTGTATTTAGTAAATAACGCAAAGAGCATCTGGATTTACCTCCAACAGTATTTATCAGAACCATACTCTCTAAGTTTTTCAGAAGTTGTCATTTCATTTCAGCCACAATGTCAAATAAAAAGTAATGTGGTCCATCGAGATTTTCTAAAATTTGATTCTTTTGTTCTCTTAAACCATTAAATAAAGTAAACCTAATTTTCCTTAGATAATCATTATCTGTTTATCTTGAAGAGTGATTTCAGTTTTGAATTGGAGAAAAAAAAGCAGTGTATTCTTGGCATTGTCTATAGAAGACAGTGTTGGGAAATAGGAAGCAGGTTACTTTAATGTTTAATGTGTGTTTTAAAGACGAGTGATGATGTGGGAGTTCCCATGAAGAACCCCAGTAAACATTTTATCGCCTTTATTATATCAAAGTAAATTGATTAAAGTATAACCATGCTTATAACTCTGTCATTCTTAAATTTTGACTCTATGTTTCCCCCCTGCATACCTGAACCTTTATATTGTGCTGATATAACCCTCGGCTTTTCCACATAAAGAGGTGTTAGCTGGCCTACAGTTATTGGCCTGTGGTAGAGCAATTGTCTACATGTGTTAGATTCCTGCATTTATGAGTAGTGTCACCAGAGTAGACATGAATTAAGCATTGTTCTGTGTTTTTGGGAGAGTTCTTTTTAAGCATCAATGCCCCCCTCCACACACATGAAGATACACATAGTTTTAAGTCATGTCTATGTTTTAAACACTTACTGATATGGTAGCTTTCACAGTCCCAAAACCTGAAACCCAGGGCCCGACTAGGGTTAGGGTGCTCTCTTCTCTGGGTACTGGAGAGGAATGCAGGAGTCACAAAGCCTGAGCAGTTGCAGGAAGGCAGTAGATTTCATAATTACTGATTTACTGTCAAGTGCATACCAGGCACCTATAGGACAAAGCAAAACCTTTTACTTTGTAAATGTTGTCATTATTGGTAATATTTTTGAAGTAGAAATAAGAGTTTAGGTTCTCTGCCTTATCTTTAATCAAATAATTTTGTACCAAATATATTCATTTCCTAGCAAGATGGTTGAAAAAGGTACCATTTGAAGATGGCCTGATCAATTAATGGAAAAGGCACACCCATAGGTCAAAACTCTGTTTTCTCCCATATTTCTTTATTTGGAATGTGTCTTCATAGCATATTACAAGTTATAATAAAGATCCTGTGAAAGTTGCTGTTTTAGGGAGAAAGTCTAACAGTCGACACAATGTGAGCTGTTTCTGCCCTGTGCAGACATTGGGGCCATTTACTGCAGCATGTCACTGTCAGATTCAGATCTTTGGGCTCCTATGCTCTTCCAGCAAGTCCCCCACAATCACAGTATGGACAGAAGCTGTTCATTAGTGTAATGTTGTACTGAGGCCGCTTGTTTGTTCCTGGCTGCTCGGCAGCTCAGATCCAAAATAATCACACGGAAACTATATTATTTAAATCACTGCTTGGCCCATTAGTTCTAGCTTCTTATATCTTAATTCATCCCATTTCTATTAATCTGTATATCGCCATGACCCTGTGGCTCACCGAGAAAGGTTCTGTCATCTATCTCCAGCCGGGCTCCATGGCTTCTCTCCTAGCTATGCCTTCTTCCCAGCATTCAGTTTAGTTTTCCTCGCCTAGCTAAGTTCTGCCCGGCTATAGGTCCAAAGCATTTTCTTTAATCATTAATGGTATTTACAGCATACAGAGGGGAATCCCACATCACCTTTCTTTTTCTGTTTAAATAAAAAGGAATGTTTTAAATAAACATTCTTTTATTTTATTTAAACATTTTGTTTAAATAAAAATTACTTAAAACAGTTATCAAGCAAGAATTGCAGTTACAGTATTTATATCTATTTTATCTTTTATCATAACTAAGGAAAACTATAATTATCAATTCTTTAACTCCATCAAAAACTCCAGAAGGATATAATATTACCTAAGTAAACAATAAGTTCATTATAAGCAACTTTCAAAACTCTAGAATTTACAGAAACATCTCACTACCTGAACACTCACCCAAAGTTCTTCTGTACCAGTGGGGCATCCATCTTCAGCCTAAAGACCCATGGTATCCAGCAGACTTTTCCATGAAGCAGGATATCTTAAAGACAGTTCCACCTATATTGGCAGTTCTTTTGTGTCTAGGATTACTTTTTCAGCTTTTACATGGATTTATTCTACCATGTTGGTGAACCAATTTGTTGAAAAGGCTGCTTGTTTGTTTCCCAGCCACCCGACTCAGCCCAAAAATAACCACACAGAAACTATATTAATTAAACCACTGCTTGGCCCATTAGCTCTAGCTTTTTATTTGCTAACTCTTACATCTTAACTTAACTCATCTCCATTAATCTGTGCATCACTACGAGGTCGTGGCCTACCAGCAAAGTTTCAGTGCATCTGTCTCTGGCAATGGCTCCATGGCTTCTCTCTGACTCTGCCTGCTTTCTCCCAGCATTCAGCCTAGTTTTCCTCGCCTAGCTAAGTTCTGCCCTGCTATAAGTCCAAAGCAGTTTTTTTAATTCATTAATAGTATTCACAGCATTCAGAGGAGAAACCCACAGCAGGGTGACATTCTCAGCTTTATATTTTATCTCTGAACATCAGCATGAAACTTGTACATGTAAAACTAAACTGAATGTCTTACTACATATTGTGACCATCAGCATGAAACTTGTACATGTAAAACTAAACTGAATGTCTTACTACATATTGTGACCATCAGCATGAAACTTGTACATGTAAAACTAGACTGTATGTGCTGCTACGTACCATGGATATCAGCATGAAACATGTACATGTAAAACTAAACTGTATATGCTACTACATATCATAGTATTGCTATTTGGGCACATTTGGTGTTCACATGTATATTAGCAACAAACAGCTTGTATTTAAGTTCTGATTAATGAAAAATATCTCACATTGTATTTGAAAAGGGAGCTTCAAGGGGCAACCTCTTCTTCCTGTGTGTGTTATTACTAATAGTCACAGAAGCATTTTTTGCTGTTCATGAGCATATTTATCTTTTAAAGAATAGCCCTTGTCTTTGACAGATATTAGGAGAGGAAATTCTACCATACTTATGAAATTGTTTATTCATGGTTATGTCTGTGCTAATATTAATTTTTAAACTTTCCAGGAAAACTGAATCTCAGATTAGGAAGCGTTGCTTGTACCATGCGTTTAAAAAAATATTTTATCCTATTCTCTACAAATAATCAGCACACCATAAGTGCACCTATAAAATTTTAAAATTATTTATTATAAATGTAAGCACTGAAGTGTTTATGCATAGATCAATCAAATTGTAATTTCAGGTTTTTATATTCCCCTTGAAACTTATATTTGTAGTTAGTTGGGTATAGAAGATGGGTATGCTTCTTTTCTCACACTGCAGATACCTAAAATGTGAATAGAACATTGCTAATTTTCCAGTTTTGTTTTGTTTTGTTTTTCTCCCTGAACAGGAAGACAGTGACCCTCCCATTCATGAAAGTCTCAGTATAGAAAACACATTGTGGGCCAGCACCATTGTTGCATCAGGTAAGGGGGAAGTTTGCATCGATCTCACAGACCGGATGTTAGTGTTGTCCAGGTATTCTAAAACAGCTTTCCTAAACTTCCCTGTGGGATTTAAAGACTGGAAGCTGAGGAACCAGGAGATAGAGTTGGGAGTCTGTGGAGAGGCCTGGGTTACTATTCCCTCATGGCAGAACAAGGCCAGAAGCATGAGTGTGATCTATCCATTGTTGTAGAGCAAGGGCCATTTCTCTATGTTGGGCATGTGTTACTTGATGCTCACCAGTGTGCTTTGATGAGAGCTGGGAGACTATTAATAACTTTTGATGGTTCTTACTCACTTTTTGTCCAGTTGACAAAACCTAGAAGAGACTGATTGGGTAATATAGGAGAGTGAAGGGTTAGATGAAGCCATTCAGGTCAGAAGAGATAGGACTAGCCAGGGCTTTGGAAGCAGGGAAGGTCTGAATGTTGTTTGGGAGAAATTGGAAGACTGTGAAATACTGGTGGTTAAAGAGGAGGTTACTTAAGTTGACAGTTTTGCAAATAAATTTCTGTGGATATGTTGGAAATGCAAAGTTTTACCACCTTGTCAGAAGTAGGTTGATATCAATGATGATGATATTAGGAGGGAATCTCAGAAGTAGTTAATTGACCTTAAGGAAGGTACCAGGCATGAAGCTCGGTGTCAGGGAGCACAGGGAAAAGGATACTAGAGAAGAAAGGAGCCTAGGGACACTAAAGGGCACTTAGCAGTTTTGAATAAGATGTCAGTTCTTCTTCCATAGTGCTGGAATGATGTGATAATGGAACCTGTCAATAGACAGCTTTGTTGGGTAGAAAGGCATGAAGAAAACGGTCCAGTTAATTCTAGCTATACCACAAAAAGTACCATGTCTTATGAAAGTATGTGAGCCAAGAGTCTTACAAACATGGTCTAAGAAAGACTTCGCTGAAGAAGAGGTGTTTAAGATGGATTATCAGGTGTGACCAGGTGTGGTGGACGACAGGACAACTGTGGGAGTGTTCCTGTCAAAAGACAGGTGGGAGAAGGCCTGTGCTTGAAAGAACACAGTGCCCTGAAGAAGGCTGAGGTCCCTGAGCCTGGCCCCAGGTGTGTGTGTGTGTAGACGGGGAGAGGGATATCAGACAGGAAGGCAGTTCTGTGATCCTTTCTTTAAATGGGTCCTGTTTATACCACAGCCCTAGAGAACTACAGATATTCACATTTGGGGCTAAAATATGAACATTTTATTATACTATTTCATATTTTACAAACAAGCATGGAGGCCAATTTTGAGAATCTTGAAAGTTTACTTTTATGAATTGTTTGATGTTTTGATCCCCACATATATTTGTAAAATTGTAGATAGAGAAGCAGAGATATCTCAGAGTGGAATTGCCAGGTCCTCAGTTCTAAAGACCACAGGTTCGGGAGCTTTGAAGTCACTTTAGAAAGGGGCTCAGAGCATCTTTGGAAGCCCTCATCCCCTCTCCGACTTTTACAACCCCTGCAGTCTGATGAGCCCTGTCCCTGTTGAGTGAGGTGATGCCAGTATTGGTTGTGCTCCTTAGAGTGAAGGATACAACAGAATGCCCCTGTGTGTCAGGCCAGAGCTGTACAGCATTCATACCAGACTAGAGTACACGTGTTGTCACTGAGCTCAACATCTGTTTATAAGAGAACATCTGCATTATGGGACATCTAAGCACTCTTGCCCAGAATTTAAATTTTTCTGTCAATAATCATACTTTTTATGGTGTTAAATTGATAGTCATCAAGGGATTAAATATTTCACATTTTGTTCTTTATTTTTGTTTTAAATATGTATTAGACTGTTGACACCAAATCCTAGTATAATATTGATTTGTGGCCTTTCTTCTCAGAGTCAGAAGCAACTTGAGCTTAAGGCTTCTGAGACGTCCTGTAGGATTTCCTGGACATAGTTTTTCTGTTTGACTTACATTTTCAGAATGACCTTGGCGTGCAGTAGCTGCTTCTTTGAATACTTTTGCAACAGACATTAACATAGGCATCATCATATCTGTCACCTCTCAGCCCTTTCATATTTACTGTCCCTTGTAGTACTGGGTTTGATGGGGTTGACTTTAGAGCATCTTAGAGGGTGTTCTAGAGCGTTGGTCTCAACCTTCCTACTGCTGTTATACTTTAACACAGTTCCTCCTATCTTTAAAAACAGGGCCTTAGGAATGGTGCAAATCTAAGACTACCAGAAATAACCTGGGCAGTATCTCTCTGTAAGTGATCACAAGTTTAGAATTCTTTTGACTGAATTTAGGGTGGCACCTTTTCAAAATTAGATTATACTTATATCACTTCCCCCTTCTCACTCTAAACCCTTGCATATATTCCCCTTTCCCTTTCAGATTCATGTCCTTTCTTTAACTGTTGTTGCACATATACACATACGTGTGTGTGTGTGTGTGTGTGTGTGATTTCTAAGAATTAATGCAATTTGTAATTATATCTACTTATTTGTAATTATATCTATTCTTAGTCTGACCATTTGGATACCTAACTGGTGTGCTCTTTCCCGAGGCTGACTTATTTCTTCCACTCTCAGCATTCCTTAATTTCCTGTAGTTCTTTGTCTAGGGTTTAGGCCTTGTGAACCTTCCCAGTACCACGTCTGTTGTTGTGTTATCCTTGTTCATGTTGGTGAAACTTCATGGAACTTTTTTTACGCTGTGCTGTCTTTTCTGTATCTCATGGCCTGGCACATAGTAGTCAAGCATTGTGCCACTGCACTGCACCCCTAACCCCAGAGTAACTCAGAATGGAGTTATTTCTGGCCCTTTTCTCTGTCATAGAGTTTTAAAAGTTTGGGATTAGCAACTCAAGTTACACAAAGCAGTAAGGTGCCAGGTTACCAAAGAGAGCCTACTCCATGCTGCTCTGTGCGTCAGTGTCCCTATTGACTCAGAGAACATTATTCCTTTAGATCACTGGCTCTCAACCTTCCTAATGCTGTGACCGTTTAATACAGTTCCTCATGTTGTAGTGACCCCCAACAAAACTATTTTATTGCTACTTCATAACTATAATTTTGCTCCAGTTTTGATGTGTAATGCAAATATCTGTTTTCTGATGGTCTTTGGTGTCCCCTGTGGAAGGGTTGTTCGACGCCCAGAAAAGGTCAAAACTCACAGGCTGAGAAGCATTGCTTTGAAACGCAAGTCAGGTCCTTACATGGAGTTGCTCTAAACTTAAAAACAAGCCTTCTGAAGCAATATATGATAATGTATGTTCACAGATTGGATTGTCCAGGATCTCTGCCTCTATATATGCTACTTATACAATGATGTAGCATACATGCAGATGGGGCTTCCAAAAGTAGTTGAAGTATTATGAAAAATGCAGAAGCTGAGAATAAATATTTGTAAACATTTATAGGCATTTGGTGTAGTTTACTAATACCAAAAAAAGGAAAAAATAAAGATGTATTTTCTTTTGTTTGACTTCTAATTTATTTTCCTGGTAATTCATTTTTATTATCTAAGTAGCATAGTTATGACAGCAAATTTCCAGAATAAAGTCTGGCTGTTTTCTGTGTGTAGTTTGATATATTCCTATTTGAGCCATACATAGGTTGCTAAGAATTATTATTTGAGTGGAAAAAGACCACAGTCCTGTAGAAAGTCACTCAAATATCAACCAAGAAATATTGTGGTTAATGGTGTTTACAGAATAATAATGCTTAAGTGTAGCATGCTTTCTTTTGGAGCCACTAACCAGCCCCAAATCATGACATGGAGGATTATCATTAATTATGAATACTCAGCCTTATGCTTGTCCCACTAGCTCTTTTAATTTAAATTATTCTGTTTCTCTTCATCTGCATTTTGCCTCAGGGCCTTTAACTTTTTAACTTACTGTCCTACTCCATGTCTGTCTGTCTGACAGCTACCTGCCCGGCTGGCCCCTAGTGACTCTCTTCCTCCTTCTCTTCTTTCTCTGTCTAGCCTAGACTCCTCCTTCTACTTGTTCTATCCGCCTGCCAGCTGTGCCCATTTCCTTGCTGTACAGATTTGTCATTCAACTTTTTATTAGACAAATCAGGTACCTTAAGCAGGCAAACAGCAAATTTTTACATCATTAAACAAATGCAACATAAATAAGTATAACACATCTTTTCATAGTAAAAGTAAATTATTCTTCAACATAAAGTAATGGAATGCATCTTTACATAGTTAAAATAATACTCTACAACATTTCCCTCTTTTGTCTAAATAAGAGTTTTGACTTTAACATAGTAAAACTATATATAATAAGAACAGTTATCAAGTAAGAATTACATTTACAATATTCAGTCCATTTGTATTTGGCAAATTCAGAGAAAATACTTCAATTTTTATCCTCTTTTGGTGAGTCCAAATTTTGGACCTAATTTGCCTTCTTATCATAAGTAAGGAAAACTGTAAGTATAACTATCTAGTGTTCAATACTATCAAAGACCCCAGAAGTATATAATATTAATTACCTAAGCAAACAGGAAGTATGGTGCAAGTGACTCCCAAACCATAGAAATGATAGAATCATATGGCTGTCTTGATGATTGCTCTATAATATTAGAACATTCAGCTTTGGTCTACACACTTAGAGTATTTGACAGACTTTTCCGCGAAAGAAGAATTTTGAAGGACTGTTCTGCCTTGTTTTGGTAAAACTTGGCAGTCCTTTTCCTTTGTGTCCTGTTTGTCTAGTTTGGACAGCATACTATCAGCAGTCAAGACAAGGGCAGTTTCTTTCCCACATTGAAAGCAAACTCTATACAGTGATCTTTGATACCAATCATTGTTATATGAAGTAGATTGGTGCTGGCAGGAACAGAAGTGTCTCACTGTCTCAAAATTTTTCTTGCTTTATTTATGGATGCCTGTAGCCAAGATTTTCAGGAGGTCTCCCTCATGAAACCTGACCTCTGTTAACCTTGAAGGAACCCACAGCCTTCATTTCCTATGGAAACAAAAGCATAACCTCTTCCCTAATCCAGTAAATTTTTAACTTCCATTTTAAAGTTAAGACATGCATAAGGTATCTAAACTGGTTTAATTCAACATTCCTTTTACAATCCAGCAGCTGTCTCTCAGCAACTGTTGTTCACTCATCAGCATTCAAAAAAATTCAAAGTCAATACAGCGCCATATAGGATCCAGACTCCATGTGTATATTTCCCATCTTTATGTGGCTTATTCTTTTTATATTACTTCATTCTCTTTAAAAACTTTATTATTTATATGTACTCTTTTTCAATGTCCTGTCTATACCCATTTTCTTTTCCTGTTTATGTCTATGTGCATCTTTAAGACCTGTCTTTACTGCATGTCTCTAGCCTTTTCTGACTCTATGACCCAAAGCTAAGCAGCTTTGTACTAAGGGTTGGCTTCACCCTACCTCATTCCTGAAAGCTGAACTTTTAGCCCCTTGAGCCTGGCCAAGAGCTGCCTTCAAGTGGGTACCCTGTACTGTGCCAGGTGTTTTTACGTATCTTTTTATTTTTACTTAACATCCTGGCTACTCAAGTGATCACTGTATTCCAGAGCCTCTTAAAGGAGTCATTTCCTTTTTTTTTTTTTTTCAGATTTCTCAGGCCCTTTGTAGAAATTTGAGACCAACATTGAAATGACACATATTATAGGCTCTCTTCTGGGCCACCAACCAGCTCCCTAAAACTGACACAGAGACTTATTATTATGAATGCTCTACCTTATTTATGGTTGTTACGCTCGCCCTTATAACTTAAACTAACCAGTTTCTCCTCATCTACATTTTGACTTGGGGCTTTTTACCTTTCTTTCATTCTGTATGTCCAACTGTGTGGCTGGCCTGCTGGGTCTGGACATCTCTGTCTCCTTTTTCCTTATTCTCTTCTCTTTTTTCTCTTTTAAGACTAGATTCCTCTTCCTACTTATTCTCTGCCTGACAGCCTCACCTGTTGCTCTACTGTCTAGCAATTGGCTGTTCATCTTTTTATTAGACTAATCAGGCTCCTTAGGCAAGCAAACAACACATCTTTCATCATTTAATAAATGCAGCATAAACAAATGTAATACACCTTTACATAGTTAAAGTAACCTAAACATAACATTTTCACATAGTTGAAGTAATATTCCCCAACACTTAAGGACATGAGAAGTAGGGAGCAATTGGCTGCAGCCCAAGAACCAGTATGTAGGTGGACACTCCTGCACACTGCCTATTCACTGCAGTGTTTTGTGTGAACAGAGGAGGTAAACATTAGAATTCTGTCTAGAGCATGGTGTGAGCCTGATAATTTCTAAAGGCCACAATTTGTGTGCTTTTGCCCCAGGTATAAATCTCCTGTGTCTCTTCCTACAACTTTATCCTCCTAGATTCTGTTCCTGTTGCAGATCTCATGTCTCTCTCCCTTTGTTTCTGACCATAGATGCTGATCTTGTGTGTCCTTTTTTGAGTCCCTGCCCTTGGTCTAATGTTGACTTCTCAAGGCCCGGCCTCATGTGTGCTCCAGTCAGTATGTACCTGGTGTCTAAATAACAAGTGATTGTTTCCTTTGTGCTACCCATTTTCCATTCTTGGGCCTTGTGGTAAACCTTCCTTATCAGTGACTATTTGTCAAGACTGGTAGTTAGGTTTTGGTTGGTTACCATGGTCCTGCTGGCTTGTCTTTATATTATTTCCCAGGTTCTGGAAGCCTCAACAATATTTGTCTAACATGTTTTTCACATATACATGGAATGCACACTAACTCTTTCACTTTCTGTCTGAGTTTTTTGAGTAGGCATCTCACTATCTGTTAACTTAAAGCCACTAATCAGTTTGTTGAAACTATATGTAATTTTCCCCAGATCACCTGAAATGATTATCAATTTATAATCATTGGTTGATGAGTAAATTCCACATGCTGTCAACCTCTGGTTAAAAGGTGACAACTGAAAATTTTGTAAAAGTCCAGTCATTTAAAACTAATGAGAGTAGCCAGTTTTATTTGCCTGATTAGATTTTGTATTCATGTGTGTTAAATATTTATATGAAGAATATCTTTTCCCCCAAAAGTTGATGCTGTTAACATCTTTAATTTTCATATAAAAGTTATTTACTTTAAAATATAACTCAACAATTTATTTGGAATTGCTGTTTTATGACATTTAGATATATGGATAGCAGAGAGGCCATAGGATAGCCAAAGCCAACCTCCTCAAATGAAAGTATAACGGATCTGAAATTTGCAGTCATACAGATGGACCACTCAGTGATCTTCAGACTCACTCCAAGAGGCCAGCCCGTGGCCCGGGTTTCTAGTCAATAGTCACTGTGTCATGCTTACACCAACCATGCTTGGGACAGTTAGCATATGAATCTTTACTGTGATTTTCAAGTGACTTCAGTCAATCAAAGATATAGATTGTGAGCAGATGAGTATATTTCAGGGCTAAGTACTCATAAGTCTTAAAATATTTTCTTGCTGCAAACAGCTAAATTTTGGTTCACTTCTAGACATTGTATCACATTGCTGTTAGGGATTTTGTTACATGGTACCTACCTGATAGGAATTTCTTTGTGAGTGGAGTTTAACATGCAAACATACTTACAAATTTACTAAAGTTTCTCAGTTTGGAGCCAGAAAGATAGCTTAATTTTTTACTACAAATATGGATTGAAATTCTTTCACTTACGTGCCCCTCCCTGGAAATCTGAACGCATTCGCAGCTGTCATATTTTGTCTTCTGTTTATCTGCTGCAGTACAGGAGTATGTCATGTCTTATCTTCTCTTATCTTCCTTTCCCATTCTTCTTTTTATGGGATGTACAATGGTCTTAGTGTACACCATTCTATAGATGCAAACTCATTGTCCAAGAGAGCTGAGTGTCTTGTATAGCACTGGACTAATTCAAGCAATTCCAAGTAATTAAAAAGCATGAGGCTCAGAACAATAATGCACTTAAGCTAATTACACTGAGTAGTCATTTTTAGCAACCATCAAATGAGAAAATACAATGAGAGCCTTTAGCTAATGTTAACAGATTACACAACTCTAACATCAGGAATTGTGTTATATATGCCATGTTTCTTGTTAGTCTTGCATTTCTTTGTTTAATTTGAATATTGTAAATTACCCCAGCCTAGAATCTACATTGTTCAGAATCTGCCTTGGCTTTTAGGACAGGGGTGTAAAGCTTGATGGATCATTCTGAAGGCTTCTTTGACACTTGTTTGTTCTGCTGTGTTAAGTTGCATTGTTTTGCAGTTGTGATTATTCAACAATAATGGCAAGTTTACATTTTGAAGAAGTAAAATTGGCACATAGGAAGAAAATCTTTATCAGTTTATATTTAAAATTTAATTTTATTCTTTTAATATTGAAACAATTCTTTGGTATGAACTTTTATATGTGAAAGTTTCTGATAGTATTACTTCATATAGAACTAATATCCTATACACTAAATCCTATAAGTAAATCTTGTGTAGACTATAAGTGGATCATGATACAGAAACAACCCTTGTGCTTCTGGGTGAGCTCCATGCCCCTTGTTGGCCAGTCGCTCCTTTCTAGAGCTTGGCTTCTCTGTGATACACAGCCAGGGCTACAAGCTCTGTAGCTTCTGTGCTGTGTGCTGCTGCTGTGGACCATGTGGCTCTGCCCTTCCTGGCTTGCTGAAGCAGAAGCTCAAGTTATATCATGTGCCATGTGTTGCTGTTAGTGCTCAGATAGAGCCAAAATGATGGAGCCAAATAGTAGCTTGTATTTACTTCATGGGTCCTAACTTATAGTTTGCTAAGTTTCATATGTTAATGCTGCACCTAGGGTTTATATGTGTTGGGAGTGTTGTTCTTTTGAGGTAGGTTCTTGCTGTGTATTCCAGACTGGCCTTGAGCTTACTAGCTTTTTTCCTCTGCCTCTGAAGCAAAACAATTTTTATATAATTGTTAAGAGTTAATTTTGTTTGGATGTTAATTTCAATAATATATGCATATGTATAAATGTCTTTCTACTTTTATTTTGTCAATATCACGAGTTTTAAATTTGAAAGACAATTAGGACATAAATGGTACAAATGTGATGTGGAGATCCATGGTTTTTAGGTTTTGCAGTCTTTGTATGTATGCTCTCAGCATTTTAGCATAGACTACCGTTTTCTTAAGTTTAAAAAATACTACATCTTCTTTCCCTATTAACTTAGAAAACTAAACCTTTATAGATATCCATTAAAGAAATGAGTAGCTTCTAAGTCTGAAATCAAATATTTTAAAATTATATTTCTGGTGGGTTTTTGTTTGTTTGCCTAGTTGATATTGTGTTTCTAAGCACATGCTCGCCCAGGGCTCCACTGAGAAACATCCTGGTCCTCTGATGTCGTCTGATGATGAACATCTGAAACAGCAGCAGACACTTCCTGGTCTGACACACACAGGAGAGTACTCAAGCAGAGGAGCTGGGTCTCCTAGCGCATCATGGTTTTGAGGTCCAGCAGTGTGCTTTTCTGTTAATAGCATAGCCTTTTGATGCCATTTTAACTTGAACTTCTTACTGTTGCTGTAGGCAGTAATGAAAAGCCATGTCCCTTCCATTGTCAGGGAACATGACCATTAATACATTTTTAGTGTTATATACAGGCACATTTGTAATGTTTAACAAATCATTTCACATCTACGTCCTTTTTAAAAGCTAAGGTTAAGTTTCTTGAACTAACCAAATCAGACTGTTGGATAAATGTGTATAAGCTCAAATGGTATCGTATATTTTCTATCACGACAGTTGATTAGAAAGTGTTATCTCTGCTTTCAAGTGTTGCTATAAGGACCACTTTCCTGTTTTTGCAGGTACTGTAATAGGTGTTGTCATTTATACTGGAAAAGAGACTCGAAGTGTAATGAACACATCCAATCCAAAAAATAAGGTAGGCTAGACTAAGGAGTGCCTGCTTTCATCAACTTGCTTTTCCTTTCAGTAAGAAAGTCTATGTGGTCCCGAACAGCTCATTTATGCAGCTTAATATTTAATATGAAAATTAGACTCAGTTGCTGGTGGTGGTAATGAGTCCCTGTGTTTGTGTGCATTCTCATCAAACGTCCTCTGCCTCATCCTAGTTTGATGTGCCTTATATTGGACAGTTAATTCTTGGTTTCTCATTTCAAGTTTAGTTTGTAGTTTGTGTTCTTTATCTTGATGGTTTATTTTTAAAATACTCTATTAATCTTTAATATTATTTCTCTTGATAATATTAGTTGTTATATCTGGGTTGTTTGTTTCATTTCAGAAGCATATTGAAAACCTAAGGACTCCCGGTCACACTCCTAAAATTATCACTTATGCAACCAATATATAAGTTAAATCATGACTAAAATCAGTATGAATTCTAATATTTACTGTGTGGCTGATTCATTGTTCACAATGAACTCAGTGTGTTCAATAGTACAGTTGAATGAGAAACTCCTTCTTACTGTTCAGTTTATGTTTATTTGAAATATATATAACATATGTATTTAAATAAAACTAACAGTTCTCACTTATCCTTGCCTTATTCTGTAGGTTTGTAATAGTGAAAGTTGTTTTTTGCTAGAAAATTTTCTACTAAGCAGTAGAAATGAAATACACCCTTAAAAATATGTGTACATGTCTGATATGATATAATCCGCTTCTTCAGTTCAGAACTATTTTTAAAATAGTCCTTCAAAAACATGGAAACAAACCAAATGTAGTGCCTTATGTCTTTAAGTCCACTATTTAGGAAGTTGAGGCAGGTGGAAGATCCTAAGTTTAAAGCCATCCTGGGCTGCATAGTGGGTTTTATAATAAAGACCCTGTCTCAAAACCAAATCAACACAAACAAAACAGGAAAACATCATCAGCCCCAGTGCATGGCCCATCTCCACTACAGCAGATTTACCCCTGTGCATGCTGATGTCAGTGGGGCCTGCCAGAGAATCTCTCCCAGCACTACTGATCAGTTATGAGTCTCCAAGTGTTTGTGTGTGACTCTAAAGATGATAGATAGATAGATAGATAGATAGATAGATAGATAGATAGATAGGAAGGAAAGGAGGAAAGAGACAGTAGTAACCCAATAGATACATGAATGATGAAAGTTTGTATATATGATAGAATTTGCCAAGTGTTCAGTGTCAGTTTCACCAGATTAAAATTCAATGATATTGTGTGTATGCACATGTATGTGTATGTATATACTACTGCTCCCTTTAGGTTTATTAGCAATTCTATTCTGGCTATCAAATATACCTTAGTCACTACTTCATCAATAGAACTAAAGTTGTGTTAAGTTTATTTAGTATTTCAATTCAGTAAGCTAGTTATAGGATGATACTCATGTTATACATGTTTTCAAACCTGTTCTGTTTCCTCACAAGAACAGGTAGAGTACTCCAATGCATATGCAACTTCAAGAGCTTTTTTGTGTTTTTACTTTTGAGTGTATGGGGATGTTGAAAAGAAATTTAATTTTAAACAGTAAGTTTAACATCTTAAAAGCTACCTTTTAATCAAAGTTTTAAATTCCACCTTATTCTTCAGCTGAACTTACATTCTATTGTTTTTTTATTGTCTACAATTTATCAACTTTATTATCTACATATTTCATGGCTCTTTGTGATTCAGATAAGTTATGGTCATGGTTAAGGATTCTGTCACTTGAGGTTTGTCAGCTGAGGAAGAATCTAGGTTTTGCCATGGACCAGGTTCGAAACTTTTAGTAAATGGCTTAATTCTGCATCTTAATTTTCACATTTGTAAAATAGAGATGGTGCCCACATGTGGTTGTGAGTTATCCTCTGCACGTATTATTGTTAATAAAGAACTTGATTTCTAACAAGTGCTCAGTAGATACTGCATTGCTATTATTGTTGTTATTGTTATTAGGGTCTTGCTGTGTAGCTTTGGCTGGCCTGGAACTTGCTATGTAGACCAGACTGGACTTAAACCCAGGGGGATCAGCTGCTCATCTAGAGTGCTGGGTTAAAGGTGTGCATCACCACACTCAGCCATGTTCCATTTCCTAATGCTGTTCTGTGACATGAAATATTTTCAGTCTCAGTCCTCATTTCCAATTTAAAAATACTTGCTGATTGATATGTAGACATCATATGTGGAACTAAAGAGAGGGCCCGGTTCAATTCCCAGCTCCTACAATCACTGTAACTCCAATCCCAGGGCATCTGATACCCGTTCTGGCCTCTTTGGGTACAGTAGTTTACCTCGAACTGAAGTTAAAGATGGTTATCAGCTACCATGTGGATGCTGGGAAACAAACCCGAGTCCTCTGAAAGAACATCAGGTGTTTTCAACCAGTGATGTGAGCCTTCTCTGCAGCACCTTTGAAATCTTGTTTCCTTGGTGTTAGGATATTACTAGAGTGTTCCAGGGTCCCATCAGAACCTTTGCATGCTGCTATAAAGGTGTTCTTCAGCCAGTCCCACCCTGGGCCTTCTTTGGTACTCAGGTCTCTCCCCTTTTAGCCACACTCATGGCAGTGACGGTTGAGGTCTACAGAACACTTAGTACACTGTGGATAGTTTTTAGAATCTCTTTTTAAAATCATTTATCTTAAAACTTTTAAGATTTTCTAAAATCTAATCCTAAAATCATTTTGTAAATGATTTTATGTTTTTCCCCAAAATTTGTCCCTTCTGTGCACCTACTTCTACCTCTGCTATTTCACTGACATCTGCACCTTCATGTCTGAGTTTGCATATCCACACAGTGGGTCCCTAAAGAAGGTCACATGCCAATGGGGATGACTGCTGGGGACCTTGAGTGCTCAGGAGGGCTTTCTCTCTGCAACTGAGTCTACGTACAGTGAGGCTTCTCTAGGGAGTATTTCTCAGGATTCATATTCAAATACCTATTTGTAAATTGGGAGTTAAGCCAAGAGAGGAATAAATTAGATGTGTTTCTATATGCAGTAAAGTCTTTGCAAGTGCTCAGTACTAGTTTTATAAGAGTAAAATTCCAGAAAGGACTTGAGCCAGGCTACAGTGTACAAAACAGCTAGGATTTCTTCAGGGAAATTACTGGGTTTGATGTATGTTAAATGAAAAAGAACATGTGACATTTGACTGTAATTACAGAACAGAAGACAAACGAATGTTTGCTGTGTGCATGAGATTTTCTGAAAGCTTTATTGTTGCTACAAATGTTCCTCATCCCACTGGTCCCCCTGGACTGGGTTTTCTCCACCCACCTGTTCCTGAAGCTACTTATAAAATAACCACTTTGAGGCTTAATATTTATTATATACTCTTCGGCCTATTAGCTTAGGCTTCTTATTAACTCTTACATCTTAAATTAACTTATTTCTATTATTTTTTATTTTACCACAAGACTTGTAACACCATAGTGTGCAAGTGTTCTGTACTCAAGTCAAGCAGGATAATCCTCACAGGCATGCTCAAAGGCCCATCTCTTCTAGATTCTGTGAAATTGGCAATGAACTCATAATCATTGTCACAAACAACAGTTTGTAATGTGCTCTGTGAGTCTAGCAGAAATTTAATGCATGCCTGTGGCTCTAGCCGAGACATAGTGCATACCCTCCAGTGCACACCCACTGTACCCACAAAGGTCATCACTTGTGACCTCCCTAAGAACTATCTTGTACTCAGACCTCCCACTATCAATCCCCAAAGTCATATTAGCCTGCCAGGCTCTCTGTTCTTGGTGATGCTATTCTAGTAGATCTCTTCTGTGCCAAGAAGGGCACCAGCTCCCACCAGTCCTCTTTCTCCTTGAATTCAAGTCAGAGTGTCAACTTTCCCAGTTAGGCTGGTATATCTGCAAACCTAGCAGGTAGACATTGATTTTCACCCAGTTTTCTTGATAATTTCATAAATCTATTTTTAAACTTGCTATTTACCTCAGTTAATAACTCCAGTATCTTTGGCAAATTTCCCTTTTCTCTTTGTTTCGTCACCTTGTTTTTTGTTTGTTTTCTTTCTAGTAGTTTAAAAATAAAAAGCTAGCCCTGTAGCCTGGTGTGACTTATGCCAATAGGGAAAGTAACCTCATTACTGTAAAGTACAGGCGGGACCTAAGACACCCCAGTTCCTTTTTTTTCTCTCTCTAAGATTATAGATAGCTGGCATTTAAACCTTTATGCATTTTCTTGTTGTTAAAATATAGATAAAATATGCCTAGCTTCTGACCTGACATGCATCTTCTGTAGCATGTGATGTATGTCATTGCTTCTGCTTTACTGTGCTGTCGAGCGCAGCCCCGCAGTTGGTAGTGCCAGCAACATGGTTGGCTGCTTGCACCAACCCTATCCCCATGTGGGACCTGGAAATACAAACTCTTGGGTGAGACTTCCTAAATCAGAAACAAAGGGCTTCTGCTTCCTGTGGTGCCGGTGCACACTAGAGGTTACCTCTGCTCTGGTGTCTGTTCCAGAAAGGTCCTGTGTCAGTCAGTACATCTGTAAGTAGAGCAACTCTGACTACTAGAATGCCGATGTTTTTTTAGATTCCTTCTTACTCTCAGAACTGGGAACAGAGCTCTATGCTTATTTCAGGGGTCACTGGAGTTCAAGAGCACAACATTATCATCCAGACAGAGATAGAGCTCTCTACTTTTTCTAGGTGGAGGAAAACTTGCCCTAATCATAGGGCTTAGTCCGGAAAGTGACTCTACTCATATTTGGAAGTTATAAAACTTGGAACAAATAAAAAGTTTTTATTACTAAGCAACTTCACAATGAAATTTGGTGAAAGTTTAAATTACAAGGACTACAACTTGAGTAATGGACTACTTTATAAGATGTAGCCTTAGATGTATTTAATAAAATGATACTTGATTACATTTAAGAGGGAAAAATTCTTAGAGAAGGTTAAGGAAAATCAATCGTGACAGGTTGCCATTTTCATGCCGTTCATAATAATAAGTTGCTGAGAGCAAGAGCATCAAGGATGAAATGATAATACAAATTGCTTCAAGCAGTTATTGTAATCCCTCGGGCATATTGATTTGTGTTTCTAATAAAAAGATGCTTTCAGATGTCCCATTGACAGAGAGACAGGTGACATGTGCCATTATGGGAATTGGAGCTGCCTCTCGTTATCTGGATTGTTGCGAAGGCATTTTCAGACAATAGAACAAAATAGAGTCAGCTGCAGTTATGTTCCCAGTTGAAATACCAAGACAGTTTTGGAAAATGGATTTTTTATTTTAAGAAGGACCATTTATTAATATTTTAAGAGTCCTCTTGATCTATAGTAAAACATTACATTAGAATAGCTTGCTTTTGTCTTCCTGCAGTTGTCTGCCATCGTAGAACCCCTTTGTTTTTCTAACAGCTGCTTTCCTGAGTAGTAAATTCTTCAATTTAATGTGTGCTGCTCTACTTCAGCAATTGCCGTATGGGGAGAACCTAGTGTTGCGGCCGGTCTCATGGATAGAGACCCGGATGCCTTCTTCACAACTGTTTACTGATATTAATAAACCATAGTGTTTCCAAGCCTCACCAGGAAAATGTGAACCATCATCAAGCCAACCATGAGGCCCTCTAGTAGGCAAGAAACACCTGTGCTTGGACTGTACTGGCACCCAGGTTACCAGTATATGCCCTGTGCACTGTGGCATCACAGCCACACACAGCATTGCTTGCATTGTGAGCATACACTTACAACTTCATGAAAACAGGGAAAAAGCAATCCTGATGGTAGCTGAGACCTGCTCTGCAAGCACATAGAAACATCTGAAGTACAAATGCCATTGTCTCTGGATTTCTTTAAATATGAATGTGACTATAAAGCGAAAATGTCCTGCATAGGAGTATGTTATATTTAAGTAAATATAACATTTAAGCTTACTTCTACATAACATTCTGAGTAAGAAGTGCTTGCTGTATGTATGTCTGTTTTAAGTAAGAATATATTTGGTATTGTTTCCTCATGCTTAAGAAAAATTATCTTTAATTTAAATTTGTAGCAGAGAATTTTACTTTAAGCAGGTAGGCAATTTCATTATTATATTCATCTATTGGACTACTTGATTCCTTACCCTGAGGCCCTGAAAACTGTTAGGAGCTTGTGATAATACTTATTTTTCCCATTTCTGGTGAAAGTAACTTTTTCTTCTCCCAGATCATTCTGATACATTTCTGATGACATGGTCTGAAAGTAAGGCAGGGCAATACTCAGACGTGATTGTGGAGTGTGGTGCAGTGGGCAGGAGAGGGAACCTGTTGTCAGAGAGGAAGAGTGGAGGTGAGCCCTTTCTTTTACTCACATTCTCAGAGAAATGCATGATGCCACCTCTCTCAGGCCAGAAGATTTCTGTGAGCAACTGATGCTGACCTGGACCGGTTTCTGTGCCCACCCTACCCTGTCCCCTACTTCCCATTATTATGTAAATGGAAGTCTTCTAATAGCCATCACCTGTAATCAATGGGTCACACACATGCTGTAGGTTCAGAAGCAGACTTCTCTGGACTTAATTTGGAGCTAGCAGTCAATTAAAAAGGAGGGCCCTCTGACTATCATGGTTCCCTGCCAAAGTCCACTGGGGTGGAGTGGGGTTCTGTTGAGCATGTACTCTGCCTGACTTCTGTTGCCTCTCTCATTCACTCTAGGGATTGGGGAAAGACCCCCTTCTATGGCATGGAGTCAGGCTCTGTCCAGGGGTGTCTGACCCTGCCAGTCAGCCTATAAGGGAATAGACAGCCTTTCCACTGGGTCCAGGAGCCTGCAGCTCATTGTGCAGAGAACCCTTGATATATTTTCACATAAGGTTTGTTCCCTCCTGAAACTGTTCAGATGCTTATCATTGCTCTGATAGCAAACAGTAACCTCTTTGCTATTCTTCTCTCCATCCACCCCTCCTCTCCTCATTCTCACTGCCTTTCTTGGGGGGGTCTTTGTTTGTCTAAGCTTGAGTGCCATTTAGACACACACTTGTGTAGACCTGCGATTATTCTGCCCCCTCGACCAGTTTCTTGGCTTGGGTTATCCAGTCATCCTGGTGTTTCTGGCACTCTGCACAAGCTAGCTGCTCAGTAAATGCTGGTTGAAGGTCAATCCGCCTGGGACAATTATTTAGTTATTTATCCCTGCCCTCTGTAAGGTTTAAATGTTATGGGAGCAGAACTGTGCCATGTGCATTCTTATATCCCATGCTCATCACACAGCTGATAGATGCTGGACAGCTGAACAAAGTTAAAATAAATAAAAATGGCTCTTGCATACCTGTTAATAATAGTTGCAGAGATGGTGACCACATCTTCTATAAACTAGAAATGTCATGCATGCTTGTAGAAGCACTCTGCTAGTAGAGAGAATGGTATAGGGTACATAGACAATGAGCACTTGCTGTTGGGTACCAGGCTCTGCCTGTGTTTTCCTGTGCAAACTCTGGTTTGCTCTTATTTGAGGAATTATGTAATCTGTTACTTTATTGGATTTCTGCTTGTTTTCTCTTTCCTTTGGCCTGTGGGAACCTTTGAAGCAGGTTCTGTCTTATCACTATAAGAGCACCACCCTGAATATGCTTTGTTCTTCCACTAAAGATGTGTCTGGCTCCTCTTGTATCTTCTTTCTTAGCTCTGTGATCACCCCACATTCCTTTCATCAAAGAGTGGCATTTAGAAATTAAGTTCTGGGAGTGGGGCATGGTCATTGCTATTGAGCTATGGTGTGTCAGGCCCTTAGAGCAGACAGAAAGAAGGAGGGGTCAGGTATGTAGATGGATGTGCAGATGAGTTAATGGATGGTTAAGTTAGTAGATGGGTGTGCATGCATGTATTAAATTCTATTTCTTATTTATGTATACTGAATCAGACATACTTCCAGTTCTGGCGCAGGTCTACAGGGTTTGTTTAGTTTCCTCTCTGTACAGTCATTTTCTTCCCTTACACTGGGAAACTGCTGATATCTGTAATGTTCTTATATATGTAGTCCCTTTACTATCACTAGCCTATATCTCTGTATATTTGAGTTCTGCTGTCTTGTACCAGTTCACCTTGCTTATTTTCTTTCCTTTACTAACCATTATATAATGGTTTCATTGCATAAATCAATGAAAGGTATGTTTAAAAAGGCTAATGGTGAATATATAATAGTATTTGTTTTTTTAAGGAATATATATGCAAATGACACACCATAGGATAGCATCCATCTTCCCATAGACAACCATGCTCAGATTTTGTTACTCAAAGCTCCCACCACCACCACCAAGCTACTGTCAAGTTGTCACCTAGGGGAAGGAACGACTAGCAAGTGTGTCACCTAACCTCTCATTTAGCAGGTCTGTTGTATTTTTCTTGGTAGAGAACTAGAAGCAACATTGCCTTTAGTGAGAGGCTAATTCAAAGAGTGTTTTTGTCTCCTGCCTCTTTTCCTGTATTTTGCACATTGTAAATAGAATGACAGCGTACACTGTAAATAGTCTGAGGAGTGACTTATGATCGCATCAAGTATGCACATTCTTTTAAACTGTCTTCTGACTTAAGTAACCTTAGTATTAATGGACAGACTTAAGGGTCTAGGTCTAGAACTCAAACTTAGTGTTTAAGCCACATAACCAGATTCCTGCTAACTTTGCCATTGATGCTGACATGAAGTATATTTTTTTGCATTGCAGTAATGTTGATGGCTCACATTAACGGTGTCACGTCGTCATAAACTGCACTGTGGGCACATTTCCCTCATCCCCAATAAAGACAAGCACAAACATAGCATAGCTCCAGAGAGTTCATTAACCTGTGAGAATGAGCAAGTTGTATATGACACAATTTAGAGAGAGATTTGTTTTGTTTTGGTTGAATATTTAGTCATTCAAGCAACAATTTTCTTAACTTAAAGTCAATAATTTGTTTTGTTATTACAATTACAAAAATTGTTTCATAGCCTTAAGATATAGACATGGTCTGAATTACACAATGTAGAGAATAGAATCTTCATAATGGATCAATTTAATACGCTTTTATTTCCAAACAATATAAAGAAAAATGACTACTCTGAGTTTAGTCTCGGCCTCAGATGATGCATTTTCCTCTTGTGTGAGTGGAGGCAGATCATGGGATTTACCTCTTCCTCCCAGCGGGCTGAGCACAAAGCCTGCACGGGGTTGGTATCACCAGGTAGTGATGCTGAAAGAAGGCTGGACTCGTCTCCTAGCTCTGTTTAACAGTAGTCCCAGCTCTTCTGAGAAACATTCCTGGATAACAAATGATAACAATCTAGAGGTGATTTATTACCTTATTTACTAAAACAA
Organism: Alexandromys fortis; assembly: GCF_014885135.2. NCBI lineage: Eukaryota > Metazoa > Chordata > Mammalia > Rodentia > Cricetidae > Alexandromys > Alexandromys fortis. The sequence continues at coordinate 2,987,255 of NW_026068035.1, forward strand.
ACAAGTGAGCCAGGCATGGAGGTGTATACCTTTAGTTCTAGCATTCTGGAAACTGATCTCTATGGGCTGCATATTTAGACCCTATCTAAAATCAAAGCAAAACAATATTTCTTGAACATTAATTTTAATTATCTGTTATTTGTGCTATTTGTATAATTTGATTTATATGCTAGGTTGTAACTTCCCATTCTATTTTGCTCTGTTGTCTTGGTTTTTATTGTTTTTGTGATGCTGCCCAAGTATTCACCCACCGTTGGCCCTCTTCCTCTTTCCTCCATCAGTTTCATTTTAAAACTGATTTTACATTAAAGAAAAGGACCCAATTCTGAACCGATAATGTAACATAGAATCCCCATTCTTCCAAAAAGTCGTGCCTTTGTGTACTTTAGGAGCAAATAAAGAGTAGCTAACTCTTCCTCCTTAAGAGGAAAATAAGCTACTCATAGAGTATATAGAAACATGTGTCATTTTCTTAATGCTGCAGAGTCATGTTTCAAAGCATAATGGACTACTCTTTGGCCTTACCTCTGTCATTTTTGAAGGTGGAAATTTTTGGTGGCCCTTGGTCTGTTTGCTTCTCATTACTGTTGATCTGAGTTATAGGTGAGTTCTAGTTGTTGCATATGGGTCAAACCATCACTGCTGTTACTAGTTGATATAAAGCTGTTTATTTTCTGCATATAATTTTCAGTGTCACTTTATTGTATAGAAATTGCAATGAGCCTTGTTTCCTACTAAATGGAATATAAATTGCCAGTCTTTTTATGCAGTCTTCCCTCCTGAGGCCCAAGGTTCTTTTAGGATGGGTACAGAGGGAGCACAGTACTGGATCCCTGTTGTTCAATAAGAGTTCTCTCAACCTCTGATACCTTTTATTGAGCCTTCATGACATGTGAATGAGATTAGTGTGAAACATTCTGCATACTTCTCATGTCAGAAATGCTCAGAATCATAATCAGAAGCTGCAAAGGAACCTGGGGTTTCAAGCATTAGTATAAAGAAACCACAGAGTTTGGTGCTGCGCTACTGAGCTTCTCAATAGATTTTTAAAAAATCTCAACTGTTGTCTTGAATGCTGAGGTGTGTGTATTTGTCTGTGTGTGCATATATATACATGTGCACACATTCTGAGATAGACATGAGTTTCATGTAGCCTACACTGACTTCCAAATACTTAATCTTAGCCTAAGCAGGCCAAACTCTTGTTTTTTTTTTTTTTTTTTCCTCCCTAGCACTAGTATTTTAAGCACAGAGAAGTTTGATTTTGAGGGATTGAATACTGTTGAGATCCAAGAAATAATTCTTTAGGGGAATTACAGCAGAGTTTAGCGATTAAGTGATGGGACATAGGAGCACAAATGTCCCCATGTAACCTCCATAAGTGGGGGAGCTAATTTGAGAGACAGGTCCTGAGGATGGGTGGAGGCTCCTTTCTTTTGCAAGGCTCCTAGGGCTGAGGTGTGTAAACCATATAGTAGCCATGTCTGCCTGTGTCTCCGCATGGTGGGCATCCCCGTGGGAGTGCCCCAATTCTTTCAAGCCAACCTTAGTTGGCTGTCTAAGCCCAGGGAACACCCCACATGCTGCAAGAACCATCCATGCAAGCAAGAGTGCCATAAGCTTCTGCTCCCCAGGAAGGAGCAGACTGGAGAGGAAAGCCCCAACATATATGGCACTGTGGCTGTGATGAAATGGTAAAGCTGAGCCCATGCCTGTGGCAGGACTGTAGACCAAGAGTGGTTGTCACATGATCATCAAAGACGGCCTTTTTATTACATGCCACAGGATTCCCCTCACCACCTCCTGGAACTTAGATGTAGGCTAAAGAAGCAGTCATAAAGGTCTGAGGTGATAAAAATAGCTAATTTTAATGAGTTTGCTTGGAATTTTTGGAAATATCTAAACTAAACATCTAAGTCTATCTTAGAAAATAGTATCTACTGACTTAAACTCCCCAACCTTTGGCTTGAGATAGAGAATTCCAGAACCATTAAAAATGATTCTGAATTTCCTCACTGAGGGTAGGGAGCTGGGGCTGTTGAAATCTTGGAATAGGTACTTTCTGTGGAGGTCATGCTGGGCCAAGGATAATCATGTCAGGAAACCCTCAGAAGCACACACTGCAACAGAAGGCAAACTGGTGAGTTGAACACAGATAAATTTCAGGAGTGTCAATTCCCAAGCATTATATCCTGCAGTCTGATGGGAGCTTGACTTTCATTGGCTAAATGAACGTGGAGCTTGCCGTTTGGAGCACTCCAGTGACCTTAGGTCAACAGGACTTTGAGGCTGCAAAGACAGAAGTTACATATTGGGAGATGCTCGAGGGGGCAAGAGGTGATTGTTCTGAGGCTTCGGGTCAAGAAAGTACTATTTGGATTTACCCAAAAGATAAGGTGGCCATGTTGATAGGGAATGACAATAACAGGGAAGAGGTGGAAGAACCAAGACAAAGAAGGTAGCTCAAAGGAGCGTATGAGAGATGACTGAAGGGAAGATGCAGGGGAGCATGTGTGCATGTCCCTCAAGTGGAGAGTGCGCTTGCTCAGTGTCATGGGTGAGAACACCTGAGACTTTTGTAAAATCTCAGCAATTTGGAGGAGACTGGGAGAGGAAGCTGGCAGCAGATGTCTGAGAAGACTGACCATGGTGCTGAGTGCTGACAAAGGCTTATCTTGTATTTGTAGTGGGGCCTTCTCTAGCCACGCCTTACTATTCAGATGTAGTGGCAATGATGTGGAGTTGAGACTTTGCTGTAAGGGAATGTGAGAAGCTGGTTAAAATGCACTAAGGTCCAGGAACAGATCCTGGCATGTTCAGCAGCTTGGGGTCAGGCACAGTACTTGCAGACCTCCTGGGAAAGTGGCCCTTCAGTGATCCTGGGACTAGAGGCACTTATCTGGTATGGCATCCTCTGGGAATTGGGACTACTTGGTACTCAGGTGACAGGGTTTTACAAAAGATAGGAGAGTATAGGCTGAAAAATGAAGGCAAACATCAGACCCCCATGAGGTGTGGCAGAGCTCATTGGTAAGCAGAGGAAGGGTTGAAAATCCCTTTGACTAGCAAGTAAAGGGGCTAGTAGAAAATTCACCAACATTCCTAGATAGAGGAGTATTCTGTTCAGATTGTGGAAACTTGAAAAACAGATGCTAAAGCTAAAATGACTGTCAGGAACATAGTACTCTTGATGGACTTCTTCGTGAGTCGTATGCAGTCGACAAAAAAAATATCTTGTGTGGAAATCCACACCCATCTGAGAAGCAAAAAGAAAATGGGTACAATTAAAGTAATGTAAAGTGAATACTGGAAATAGAAGGAGAAGGAAGTGCAGTGAGAGAAATTCTTGTAGTAGTCTGAAAACTTTCTGAAATTATGACAAACAGCAAACAGGAGTCTCAGAAAACTACATCCAGGGTACCATGTCCACATAGCAGAAAACTAGAAAGAATCTTGAAGGAAGCTAGAAGGTAAAGGCCCTGGCTGAAGGGGCAGGAATGTTTTCCATCAGAGCATGCTCTGAGAGGTGATGTAGGACGTAAGACCCAGCTGCTGCCCCAGAAGTAGAAGTAATGCACAAGGAGAGCAGAGCGTGAGGAGCTTGTCACCGAGGGAAACGGATGGAGTGAGTGTAAGGGAGGACAGGCGGGACAGCACAGGTGGGCGCTGGACAGCAGAGCAGGTTTGCAGGGCTAGGGATGAACCCCAGGGCCTGTGCATGGTATGAATGTGTTCATCCACTGAGCTAAGCTCTCATTCCATACCCAAAAAGTTACATGTATATATTTGAGGGTGGCAGGGACACTAGGAAAAAGGCTCACTTGGTAAAGTTCCGTCTCCAGAAGCAATGTGGGAAACTGCATGTGTTGTGATCCCAGCCCTGAGGAGGCAGAGAATAGCAGGATCTCTGGGAGTTCCCAGGCGTAGTCTAATAGGTGAACCCCAGGACCCTGACTCAGAAAGCCAAATAGAAGACAGCTCTGGAGGAAGGACAATTGAGGTTGGCCTCCAAAAGTAGTATGTACAAGACACCAAAAGATCTGAATTTTTTAATGTTTTCTCTAAATGTATATGCACTAGCTATGTGCCTGGTACCCATAGAGGTCACCATGTGGGTTCTGGGAATCAAACCAAGGTCCCTTGCAAGAGTGGCCAGTGCCCTTGACCACTGAGCCATCTCACTAACCCCAGGATCTATATTTTAAAGCTCCATAGGAGTAAAATATTTATAATTTGTTAAGTTTATTAACATCTTATTAACAGAAATTCTTTCAGCCTGTCTTCTCCCAATGCATCTCTCCTGGTGCTCTTATTTTATCTACCATCTTGAAGCTGTCATGGCGTCACTGAACTTATTTCTTAGCTAAATATTTTAGTCCTCTAAGCTTTACTGTCATCTCCACTGTGACATCATCTGCAGCTTGGGCATTGTGATAACTGACATTGTACAGTTTGTTGTCATAGGACAACATAGAGCTGTTCTGTGTAAAGCATCAGATTCTGTGAAGGTATCTAACATAACCTGATAGTTCATAAATTATTTTGTCAGCCTTGTAATTTCTCATTTCAGAACTACTGTTTACTTCGCAGCTGTGAGGACACTAAATCTAGGTTTGCCCTTATATAGTATCCTCTAAGCTTCCACTACACATCACGTGACCAACACTCTTGTGCTGTTATGATGCATCTATGCTACACTAGAAAACGTCTGGCTGACACTTGAATTTTGCTGATAAGAAAAAGCAATATATCTTGGCTTATTTTTTTGTTTTGTTTTTCACTGATTTAATACAGATGTGCAAAAATATTTTAAATACACTTAAAACAATCATCAGATGTAGGGCTGTAGAGAATCAGTCTGCTATCTTTTCCCAAGGTGACTACCATCCTTCTGTCTAAAATGCTAGTTATTTTGGCTTCTTTTTAAGGTTTTTTATTTATTTATTTATATTTTAAATTACCGCCTCCTCCCCATTTCCCATTTCCCTCCCCCTCCTCCCACACATCTCTCCCCCCCATTTCCCATTTCCCTCCCCCTCCTCCCACACATCTCTCCCTCCCCCC
>NW_026068035.1:2993388-3037291 GCF_014885135.2 Alexandromys fortis
TCCTGAATATCTATGCCCCTAATATAAAAGCACCCACTTACGTAAAAGAAACATTACTAAAACTCAAGGCAGTCATCAAACCTCACACACTAATAATAGGAGATTTCAACACTCCTCTCTCACCAATGGACAGGTCAATCAGACAGAAACCTAACAGAGAAATAAGAGGATTAAGGGAGGTAATGAATCAAATGGACTTAACAGACATCTTTTTAAGGTTTTAAAGATTGAGTTAAATATGCATTCTTTTGTTTTGTGATATGTGTGTTGTATTTATGTTATTATAAGCCTATGACATGAACACACCTGATGTGTGAGCTTCCTGGCCTAATGAATATCTGGATCATATTTTGCCCACTTCTCTGAGTCTTGTGTAGTGCAGTGTTTACTCTTGGGGGGTGCACCACCACCTAGCTCCCAAATAAATCACACACAGGCTTATTCTTACATAGGAACGCCTGGCCTTACCTTGACTTGTTTCTTGCCCACTTTTCTTAAATTATCTTGACTACTTTTTGCCTCTGGGCTTTTTCCTTTTCTTCTGTATATCTTACTTTCATTCTTACTCCATGGGTGGCTGGCCAGCTGGCCGGCTGGCCCTTGACATCTTCCTCCCCTTGTTCTCTCTTTGCTCTTTCCCTTCCTTGTTTCTCCTTCTATTTATACTCTCTACCTGTGAGCTTCGCATATCCTTGCTCTTGCCTCCCTGTTGGCCATTCAGCTCTTTATCAGGATTATCAGATGGTTTAGACAGGCAAGGAATCACAGCTTCACTGAGTTAAACAAATGCAGCATAAACAAAAGTAATACATCTTTACATCATTAAATTTTCTATAGCAAAAATAGTATATAAGTAACACATCTTAAAATAATATTTCCCAAAAGTCTTAGCCATCTTCTACAGTTGTGTTGAATTTCTTTGTTCATCCGAAGGCAAGCACTGTGTGGGCTTTTAAGTCATTATTTTCTTCTACTCTGTTGCTTGTAAACTTTTTTTCACTGAGATGAGCCACAGCCTTAGTTTTAATATGATCAGTGGGTGAGTCTTTTCCTTTTTATGACTGCAGGAGTCTTCCTGACCTGGGTCCTGAAGACACACCCTTGTTTAAATGACCTGCTCAGTAAGCTTTCTGACCACTGGTGTTGTTTTCATGTATAATGTGAGCAGGGACCAGGCTTCTTAGAGACCCATACCACTGTGCAGCAGCTGCTGTCCGTGCTCAGTACAGCTCCATCGTGAGTCATTGCCATAACATGATGATGTTCAAGGCCTCCTTATATACTGGGCTATTAATGTATTCTGTGCTAAAACATTTTGAGACTGTAAGCAGGTCTGTTATAATTGCATTTCATCACCAGAGAGCTTTGAAGAGAATTGATTTCATAATTAAGTCTTTAATCAATTAGCATTGTATAGCTCTCTCAATATTCATTGTAATTTTGTAAAAGTTTCATACAATTTTGATTTATTTCTACTTGAAATTTTTTATTCTGCTTTAGTCATTATCTTTAATTTTTTTATGTTTGCTATTATATAAAAATAAAATTCTGGGCTGAGTTGGTGGAGTTCTTGCCCAGTATGCACAAAGCCCAGGGTTTGTTCTCCAAGCATAGTGTTATGCTCCTGTAACCTTAGCCCTCGGAAGATGGAAGGTCATTCCCAGCTACATATAGAGTTTGAGGCCTGCCTAGTACATATATATATATATATATATATATATATGTGTGTGTGTGTGTGTGTGTGTGTGTGTGTGTGTATGTTTTTAATTTCTCTTTGATAGCACATTTTATTTCCAAATTGCTTTTCCGGTAAGATGTTATAGTTACAAACCTGAGAGTGTTTAGATATTGACCAGTCTCGCTCTCTGATCATGTTTTAAACAAGGAAGAAGGTAGCTGATTCCACAGTGATCTCATACCTGCTTTTAGAATGCCCCTAATATCTCCTGTGAGCGTCAGCTTCCCAGCTTCTGTAATGAGAATGTGTTTGAACCCTTGGCACCCTATTAGTGGCACTGTTGAGGATGCTGTAAACATTTGGGACATTGTGGCCTAACTGGTCAGCTTCAGCAGGTAGGTACCAACCAGGGGAGAATCAACTGAAGGAGGAGGAGAAAGAGTTGCTAGGAACTGTGCTCTTAGTTAAAACACTCTGCCTGACTTATGGGTCAAGGGATAAGATGGGATGAAGTCAGGAAGGCTAACTAACAGATTGTACAAAGGAGCGTTCTAAACTGGAAAGGGCTACTAGGTTGTAAATTTCTGGAGATCATAGAAGATAAAGAAATTATTATTAGTTTTATTGTTTGTTAAGCAGTGTAAACCAAAAATTACGCTTATGAATTAGTTATTAGTTATCAATATGGAGTTAATGTTGTCAGAGGAATATGGTTATCCATTTGATTTTTGTTTGACTTGAACAATTTTATCTTCATTTTTCTCCATGGAACATAAACAGATGAACAGCAGTAGTGGCCTAACCCACCATGCTCTCTGGAGGAAAGCCTTGGGCTTCCTACGTGCTGCCTCTTCTCTCTTGTGTCTCCAACTACTTAAAGTAGTACCATGTTTTCCTTCTGGACAGGAAGCCTTTGCTGATGGCCTCTAATATTTGAGCATCTCCTAGATCTTCCAAACCTTGAAGAGCAGCGTATGCTCTGCTATCTCCTTTATCCTGAGCACTGGTGTTTGTTGCTATTCTGACCTTTGCTCTCAGCCAAGGTGCTGAGGCCTCTGGAGACTCTCCCTAAAACTGGGCTGTTGCGGGGTTCAGCCATGAGCAGCATTCATCTAGAATTAGAACCTGTTGACTCTGCATTGCCATAAGACAATTCACTAATTACTAGAATTTTAGCTCTTTTAGTTTAGGGCAACCTTTTTGTCATTATGTGGCATGCTTGTTTTTAACAGCTAATATGTGTAATTACATTTAAAATAAGTGCGCTCCAAGTGCTTTAACAGCATTTTGATATTGGTGCTGTGACCTAGCAGTTGTCTTCTGGTGGTTGAATAATTAATTTGTTTCTAAGAGCTTTTGAGTTTGATGGTTGCCTAACACAAGGGTTTCCTTGTGGAAGGGTTGCTGGCTCCCAGTGACCCTTTGCTGCCATCTGGTACAAATTCAAAGTGCTTCTGTCATCTGCTGCTAATTGCTGTCACCTGCACATTGCAGTCCCTCATAACTGAGACTCTGGGAACAAGACACTTGCCTTTTGGAGGGAGGTTCCTTGTGCACTTGCAGATGCACCCCTAAAAAGAAAAATGGGATTAATCCAGCAGTCACATTTCAGGTCAATTTATATTTTAATACCTAAGGTGTAAGAAATGGTTACTATTCTATGAAGGTGAGTAATTCACTGCATCCCAGTGGTTCTGTCTGTTTATGATTTGTTCTAAATGGCTCTGGTGCTCAGCAGCCTCTCTAGGCTGGCAAGATCGTTTGTGCACATTTTCCAGAAGGTTCTTTAATCCTCTCCCTAAGCTGATAAAGCTTTCGACAGGGCACTAGCCTATAGCGCCATATTATATTAATGTATTTTACGTGTAATTTAGAGAACAAGAAGAATATCCTGATTTGAAGTCTAAACTGTCCCCTGTGGCACTGGCACAGCTGATAATCGTGAACGAGAAAGATGTGTATATCAAATAGTTTACAAAATGAAGCCAGCTGTGTTTCCCTACATACTGTGGCTTCCTGACATGCATCATTAAACCTTATTAGCTACTTCCTTTTACAAAGATTCTTGTAGTCTTGAACATTGCATATTAACATTTTCTGCCCCTCCAACTGGAAATTATTTGCTTTATTGTAGAGTGTCAACTTGCTCTAGTTTCTGATGCGTTCTAATTGGTACTTTAGAGTATAATCATCGTGAGATACCACGCCATGCATTTCTTTATTTGGAAATTAATACAGACCTTTTCACTTTATCTGTCAATCTGAACAACTTTTCACACAATCCCCAACTCTTGAGATTGCTTACAAGCCATTAAGTATGAAATGGTTCATAAAATGTCTGTAAAGACATAAAGTAACACAAAAATTTTACATGGTTTAAAATAATGTTACATTTGCCAAGATACCAGCAATAAAGCTTTAGATAGTTTTAATAATAAAAGGGTAATTAAAGAAGATGAAAAGTTTATTTAACCATATTACCCATATCATTTAAAATTTTCAGCAAATCTTCTTAATTCTGTTTTCCTTTCAAACCAAAAACAATATAAAACATGAGGTGCTATGGATTTTGAAAGCTCAGGAACTGATTTAGAGTTTAGTGTTAGATATGATAACTTCCCTCCAGTCTTCTTCTCTTTCTTTGCTATTCTGTTATTGCCATTCTGCTGTGCTGCCTTAAAAATTAAAATGTTTATCTCTTATTAACTTGGAGTTAATAGCTACTTAAGCTGATGTGTGGGTGGGACAGAAAATGGCAGAACAGACTTGTTCCCGATGATAGTAATTCTGAGGTGCTTCAAACACTGGCCAGTATTTTATATCTCCACACGTATTTTTAGTGTTATTATAAATAGGTGATACGTCTCTAATTGCCAGTAAACTTAATGAATTAACTGAAAGAGTGTTCCTAGGTTCTAGTCCAGTGATATTTCAGGCATACACCTTCTGAGTCAGTGAGTGGCTCTTCATTCAAAAGCACTCTTGTTGTTTTTTCATAGTGATAGATGTCCTGGAGAACCAGGTGGGGAATTCTTCAGTGGTCCATACATTGCATATATTCAGTCACCCGAGAAATAGCAGGGAAGATTCAGACCCCACCTTTGGCACAGTGACAGCCATTTGAACTGGTTTTGGCAATCTGTGCCTTTTCTTTCCTTTTGAATTTCAGGGCACAGATGGGTTCTACCATAGCGCTGTGCAGATTCTTAGACTGTGAAGCCTGAAGAGAAGAGCTAGACTCTATGGCTGCCATTGTGTAGCAAGCCACTCAGAAGCTCCAGTATTACTCTGTGCTCTGCCAGTGCACAGCCAGACCCCCAGGAGCTCCATAGTCCTCTCACTATTCCTAAAATGCTATGACTTTGAATTAGCAACCTCAGCTGACTTAGCAAGGTCCCACCAGAGAAAACAGACATTCTGTGGAAACCCCAAAATGCATACCCTGCAACATATATATTTAGTGATTTCCTTAACAAGTCTTGATAGAGTTCAGAATTTTAATTTTGCTATCAACCTATTTAAAAGTACAAGACTTTTTTCTATTGAGTAATATATTTTATAGCCATCATCTTCAAATGAATATTTAGGAGTAAATTTGAAGAATGTTCTAACAGACTCTCCCTTCAAGGAAGGATTCTTGCTACATAAGGTACTCACTATGTAAGAAATAGACACACACTTGCACATCTGCCTTCCAGAATAAAAATGTGTCAAATAGTACCTTTTATTCAGATGGACCTGTTAAAATAATGAAACAGGGAAAATAGGAGAGAGCCTGTGTCTTAGAGAAGGCAGTGCTTTGACTGGTGAGCCTAGGACCTGCCAGTGCCCCGTGTGTTCTCACTCCAGTGAGAGCGTTGCTGCCCAATGTCAGCGCTGTTTCCCCATAATAAAGATTAGGCCAGTGTTCTGCTTCTTAAACAAATGCAAAATGTAAGTAATATCTATTAAAACATTTACAAAATTGCCAAAGTGAATTGCATGTGGCCTGCTGCATGGGTACAGTTAAGACTTATTCATAGCCCAAAATATATAATAAACTTGAGATGGAAAAATCTACCATATATTATCAGATGCATACACCCAAAAACCAAGGTGGGGTTGCTTAGCAGTGAAGAGGATTTTCCAAGAGCAGCTATTATGGACTAAAGCCAAGCAAGCTAAAGAAGACCCTGATTTCCAGGGCCGACCTGATGTGGCCATGAAACCCTGATTAAACGAACTGAGCGTCTATAGAGAGAGTGTAGCAGAATAGAGCTATCTCAATCAGGATAATATAATCAGGTGGGCTACAGTGCACGTGCGTGCGCGTACACACACACACACACACACACACACTCATTTGTATGTTGTATATAACACATTTTTAAGTTAAAAAGGAAGTAGCATTAATACATTATGTTGTTCATCAAAATTATTCGTTCCATTCTGCCTTTAAAAAGAGGAGTACACTTTGTCCTTTGATTCTCTGGAGAAAATATGTAGCACTGCCTCACTGGCCTGGCCAACGAAATACTAGCATTGCAAAGTGACGTTTTTGATTGTTTTGCCACTTTGCACATATCCTTAAATGACTGTCAAAACATTTCTCTAGAGTAACAATTTTTACTAGGGTGAAATTGAAACGAAAGAATCTTTGAATAATTCACAAAGACTCTAGAAAACTCAAGATTATTGAGTCTTTGTGTGTCATTAATAACAGTAAATGTCAATTAATGGGGTGGGGAAAACCTGCTTCTAGTTTTAAGCTCCATAACAAGAACATTCTCTGTGTAAGATGTAAGAATTGGGTGTAGTTTACAAGTTTCATTTAGTTAAACTAGATTGCTAAGTAAACACTTGACCTACCAGCTGCTAACTGACACTAAATCCAGAGTGGGGTGTGGGGTGTGGGGTGTCGGTGGACAGCAGAAGACGTGTGAAGTGAGTATTTGAAGTTGGTGGATGATACGGTAAAAACCATTTAAAACTGAAAGCTTTCTATGTTGTTACCACAAAAAAATCAGATATCTGTATTCAGGGTGTTCAGCCATTCTGCAGACTCCAGCTGCACTTGGCTTACACTTGTGTGTCATTGGCAGGGCGGGTTCAGAGCTTTAATAGGATTTATTCCTTATAATTGTAGATTATCATTCAGGAACCTCTCCTGCCCGTATAATCCAGAGTGTTAAAGCTTATCAATTCTGTCCCTAATTCTGCATGATAAGAAGATATTTAGGTCAACTCTGCTGTCAAAAATAAGTAAATGTATGTGGCTGCTGTACTGAGCTGCTGGTTTGTAGGTGAAGCCATGCTAGGAGAGCAGACAACGCCAGAAGACTCTGTGCCAACCTGGAGCACCCTCTGCTGGCAAAGCCTTGCCATGCCATGCACTCACTTTTGCTTCTCACTACTCTTAAAACATGGGCATGATGAGTAATGACATGCCAGCATGAACATGGTGCTGAGAATATTCAAAGTGTAGAACTTGAGTGAGAGTGAGAACTAGCCTTAGGACTTAGTCTCCTTTCATAATGATGTTAAAAAATACTGCAGCTGTGTGTAATATGGCCAGAAGGAAGGGCATATCTTATTACCCAGTGCTAGATTTCAATATCCTTTGTGAATATAAAGTAAAATTGAAACTTTCCAGATAGATCTTTTACACATTTCCCTTATTCATTTTTGTTTTAAACATGATTTTGACTTTCACAATTGAAAAATTGTGAAATCTATAATTATTAAAAAGTTAACGTATGTTAACACCATTGTATTGTCTTATATTTCCCGTCTTTTAGCGTTTTTATTATATTTTAATACAGATTTTAATGTAAATAAAGACTGCTAATCTGCAGACAGCAGGATTAGCCTATCCATCCCTCGTGAACATACAGACTCGGCACAAGCTTTTCCAAAGCAGACCCGCGGCTTGACGCGTGCATGGGCACATGCACTTGGCAGCTGTACTGCTCTCTGGTATTACTGGAGGAGAGGCCAGAGCCAGTGTGTAAAGAACAGCATTTTGAGAAGATGAACGAGTACCACAGTGCTCTTCAAGCCAGTAGTGAGTGGCTGCAGGAACCAGCAGACAGTCCTTCCCTGGGATGAAGCCATGTCACAGTGTGCATCATTCTTCCCACCAGGGGCCAGATGGGGCTTAGCTTGTGTCATTCAGCTTTCTGGCCACTTGAAAGCCTTTTGTCTCCTGATTATGTTTCTCCTTGAGTGGTGAAAGACTTTTCACTCCTTTGTTTGGTACCTGATGCTTATACTGGCATGTTTTTGTTTAGATCAAAAAAATACGATGATCCCCTTTCCTTGTGTGTGTGTTTATACCAGTGGAGGCCAAAGTTGACATCAAGTAATGTTCCCCATCACTTCTCCACCTTTGTATTTTGAAGCAAGTTTTCTCACAGAGCCCAGAACACACCCATTCTACTTCTCTGCTGGCCGGCAAGTCCAGAGTTCTCCTGCCTCTCCCTTCCCAGCAGAGAGATTACACAAGTGTGCTGACACACCCAGCTTTTACATGGGTGCTGGCGATTGCTTTCAGGGCCTTACATTTACGCTTACATTATGCACTTTACAAACCTAGCAGTTTTCCCAAGACACCCCCATTGTCTTTTTTAAATGTAAATAACCAAGGAAAAAACATTTTGTATAACAAAGACAAGATAAAATCCTAAATTTTGAGTGAAGAATAGTCAAATTTTATTTGTAGATAAGAACATGGGTTATGAATTATTGTTTCCTAGTAGACCTGAATGTCTTACATAAATACAGAGTTTGATATTTTAAGTTAAGGTAAATATACTATAATATTAAGATTCTCACACTGATACTTATTTAGAGAACTTGTAAAGCACAGATTATTGAGCCAGTAGACAGTAATGGCCCAAAGAAGCCCTTCTTATTTCGCAGATCACTGGGGCGGCAACAGTAATAGTCAGCTACATCGTCAGCGTGGCCAGCTGCATGACTGCAGACAGTTAAGACTTAGTAGTTCATATCCCAAAATGATAAGTAAACAAACTAGAGGTGGCAAAAAGCTACCTCATTATATCAGTTTCTTAAAGTGATAGCTTCAAAAAGGAAAACAAAACAAAAACCTTCTGCTAGTAGTTTGAGCTCCATGATAGGAAGTTACTGATGTAAGATTTGGGGATTAAATGTTATGTACAACTTTCATTTATTTAAATACAAATGCAGGTCTTAAAAATTGCTCTTTTCTGCCTTCTTAATATTGGACTAAACATGATAGTATAAGCTGATTTCTTTTCAAAGATATTGAAATGGAATATTTCTTTTATTGGAATCCAGTTAGGTTCATGACAGTTTTATAACAGTGTTCTACTAAATCTGAATGAAGAGGCGATATTAGTTGAAAGAAACTGATAAAAAGATATTAACAATTATAGATTCCTCCTTAAACATCTGTTTAAAGATAAACTCATGTTCATAGAGTCTGATATGAATGAGACATCTGATCAGGGCTCATCTCTTTTCAGACTGCACTTAATTCATTGGGAAGACAGGGCAGATTAAAGCATATAGTTTTCTTCAGAGTGTAAACTGGATTGATGGAGGAATTGGTTAAATTTTGTGATTTTTGAAATACTTGCGTGTAAAGAGTGAGTACATGCAAATCTTAGTGATTGGTAGGAGTGCTGTAGTATTTCGATTCTTCTAACCAGGGACGATGTTACCAGCAGTTGCTAACACTTCAGACCTGTTTCATGTAGTGCTTAAAAAAAATGGGTAGAACCTAAGGTTTTATAACACACTGCTTTTGATCCAGTTTGGTGTGCACATTGATTTCTTAGGAACTTAGTCTATACGGGTACTGTTAACTAGAGATGGATGAGGTGGTACTGTTCTACAGAGATAAGGTCCGATTCTCATTCGTCCATGTGTTCATTTAAAAAAAAAACCTCACTGATCTTTTCTTGATCAAGCAGGAGAATGCCGTATTTACCCTTTATTGTTGGTATGAACCATTATTTTACTGAGAACCATTAGCTATTTAAAACTTGGTACATAAATTAAAGAGGAGCTAAATGGATTTGTGATCGTTGCCATTAGTAGCATTTTAGATTATCCAGGCAATTATTGTGTTCATTACCCTAGAAGAACCCCTTTGCAGAGCCCTTGTGCTTGTCTTAGGCATTATGCACAAATTTCCCCTTGGAGATTAAATTTTCCAGTAGCGTATTTAATTTTGTTATCACGAATAAAACAAATATTATGACAAGTAGAAGAAAATTTGCTTTACTAATATAAGAACTTACAGTAATGTTGAAAATTACTTCCTAGAGTATTTAATTTACCTTTTCTCATACAGTCATAATTACTTAAAGTGATTAATAGTGTATCTTAAGAATAAAAAAGGGTTTACAGTCATCGCAGAAGGACTGACTTGTTCAGGTGTTTAAGAAATTCTTTAATAATGGGGAAATACACATCAGAGCTGAAGATGACACTTTGTAGAATCTGTAATTTTGTACTTGCTTTTCTTTTAAGTACTTTTTGGGTCCATCTTAGCCTCTAGATGGAGAAACTTTTAAAATGTTGCAGAGAAATGGAATATAAAAAGACTAATAATTGAAAATGTTTTTGCTTTTTAAAACAAGCTAGTATTGAAAATGTCTTTTCTTAATTCTGCCCTTTCTTAGAATTAACTAACGTCAAGACTGCCAGTCCAGTCCAGGAAGGGCAGGCAAGGCACCCTGAAAGAACATGAGGAATACTGTCCTGTTATCTGGGGGAGGATGGCCTCTGACCATTCTGTGCCTGTCTTCATTACCTTCTTCTCCCTAGAAGGGAGCATTTGGTTGGCTTCAAAATTGATATCCACTGGTTGGCAGTCATCTACATCTGTCTTGGTCAATTAGAAAGGTATTAATGCCTTGAATTATCTGCATATCCTGTGCATGGGCTGCTTTTAGGCTTTCCATCCTCTGTGTGGCACTTTTTCAAAGGAAACTTTGTATTCATTTCTCAGAGGTTGTGCAAGCTTTTGGTCTTTGACTGCTATGATGCAGGGGAGAGTGTGAGAGGTAGTGGTTATGCATTTCGCAAGACAGTAATTCTTTATTTTATTACAAAAAAAAGGCCAACTCTGGAAGGCCAGATTAAATCATTCCTTTCACTTTTTAATGGGATTTGGATGAATAGAGTAAAATATGCACTTTGCATTCATTGATAGCATCTTTAGGTTGAGGTAATTGAGTCTTTTTTCCCTGACTGAATGAATAATGACTTCATCTGATCCTCAGTGAGGCCTGAAACTTAGAGCGCCTTTGTCACAGCAGAAAGATCTGGGCTTTGAAACATGCTCTACTTCCCTGGCTTAATTTTTCTTCATTTTAATCCAAAACCCTATTTTTCTCAATAATTCAAGCATAAACTACGTAGTGGTGAAGTAGCGGAAATCGCCTGGTATTTGTCCTCCTTGTGCTGCTTTTTAAATGGAGCTGATAAATCAGCAACTGAGGTCTGCGCTGCTTGGTTCTCAAGAGGGGGAAGCAGTGCTGGGGACTTGTCAGGACTCCTGAATACCATTCCTTTCAGAGTGCTCACTCTGTAGGGAAGCAGTCCTCACTGTTGTGGTGCAAGACCTGAAGATGGGAGGGCTCCCTCATGACTCCCTGGGCCCTAAGGCAATCTGCTGCTAAGAACTGGGCACATGGAAAGTGGGGAGTCTTCAGTCCCCAGAGTTTCTGTTGAAGTGAGTTGCAGTGTGCAGAGGAGTCTCTATGCCAAGCCATGTCCTGTTTGTCATTAAAGAAGTAAGGTGACACCTGTGTGAATCTGGCATGTAGTTTTTGTTTGAAATTTCCTTGATTAGGAGGCTTTTTTGGTCATGGTGGGGCAGGGAGCTCAAGTGAGTACATGCCTCAGATGCACTAGGAACGCCCACCAGGGCACGGAGGAGCTGCCTGCAGCCCTGGGGCACTGGTGTACCACAGATACCAGTTTTCCTGGGTTCTGTGCAATGGCCATTTTGTTTCTGTAGTGTTTACCAACGTAGTTCAAACAGAAACCTGGACAGAGAAGAACGATGTGTTTGGATATTTCTCTTTCATAAGACATATAGTACCAGCATTCATTTTGTTTTTCTTAGTAGACTCTTTCTTACAGGTAAAAAGGAATTCTCATAACTAACTCATTTTCATAACCTTAGAGTCTAGCACAAGGTGTAGGAGGCATGTAATTACTTGCTTAATTAGTTTTCTTTACAATTGTACTTAATGAACTTTTAGGAAACTTGATTTTTTTATTCTTTCTAGCAATTGCTTCTTGTGGTCTCCTAAGAGTTTGTGGCAACAATTAATCAAAACTAGATTTAAACTAAATTATGAACTATGGGAAAAGATAATTTTAAGGCACTATAGAATAAATTACATTAGCTGAGCTAATTCTCAAACTTTTACATTAGAGAGCTAGAGTTTTATTTTGCTTTTTTTTCTAATTAAGATTTTGGCAATCATTTGTTCTTTCCCTCCCCAATTCTCTCTCTCTCTCTCTCTCTTTCTCTCTCCTGGTAGCACTGCTCTTCTTGCCACCTGAGTCAGGTGCACCCGTTACCAGGCCTCACTGGGCAGAGGCTGTGACCTCGCTCAGTATTACGTGTGTGCCCAGTAACCTCCAGCTACCTTAGTCTATGGATGGTTCCATGTCATAGAAGAGTTTGGTGCTGGGCCAGATGCAGCGGCTTATGCCTGTTTTCAATATTTGGGAGGTAAAGGAAAGAAGATTAGTGTTGAAAGTTAGCTTAGTCTGTGTAGGGAATTCAGGTCTGCCAGAGCTACAGAGCAGGTCCTGTAAAAATGGTAAATAAAAATGTTCTCCCGAGGCTAGTCCCCAGAGTCCCACAGGCTTTCTGAAGAGCCTGGATAGAATGGTAAATGTAGAGCCGTGAACACAGCACACCTGCGCTCTGTGGGCTACTGATGGCTCCTTATCCTACAGTGATAAAGCTGGAGGCCCTTTCAGGGGCACGCCTCCCTGCTGCATACTCTACTGCACTTTGTCTTATGGGTGACGCAGGGAGAAGCCAAAAAATTGCCAGAGCTCAAGATTGGAGTTACACATTTCAGAAGAGCCAGGTTTGTGTTCTCTTTGCTTTAGGACAAGGACTGATTGGGTGTCAGTTGTTTCCAAAATCAAGGAGAAATAAACTGCTGTCTTTGATATAATTTTCTATACATTTATGTGCTCAGCTAGTAATCAATCCAGAGTGAATTTCTGTGTAGTATATTACCCTGGAGGAATCAGACTTTAGGGTCTTGGATAAATCAAGGAGATTCTAATCCTAAAGTGACCTCCAGGCTTGGCCTATTTTTGTAAGTTCTTTCAGAGATTAGCAGAAAGGCAGACACACACACACTGTCCAATACCTGGGGACTCTGCAACTGAGTGGAAGGTGTTCAGAGATACTTTAATGACAGCAGGGATGCTTGTCTGGTCTGACGTGCCACAGAAGATGGACTGTGTTGCTCACAAAGGAGTTTGATGCAGGACTGGAATGGAGAAGGCTGCCCATGCCCTGCTCTTTTAATTCTTGATCTTGCTGTAATGACCCACACAGCGGCTCTAACTGTGCTAGCTGAGTTGTCTCCTCTGTTATACTGTTTTACCAGCAGATTCTCCCTGAGAATGTTCTACAGGTTACAGTACATTTCCAAAATTTCAAAATTTTCTAAAATTCTACCTAAATCTCTAAGAGGCTTGTCAAGAGAAAATTAAATGTATTTGTATTGCATTATTATAAAGACTATTAAAATCTATCATTTTCTCAAGTTATCATTTTCATGTATTCTTATAAGGATACTAGGAATGGGGGCATCTTGAACCATGTATTAATGCTATGCTTTTCTTCTTCTTCTTCTTCAGGTTGGTTTGCTGGACCTTGAACTCAATCAGCTGACAAAGGCACTATTTCTGGCTTTAGTAGTTCTTTCTGTAGTGATGGTAACCTTACAGGGATTTGCAGGTCCATGGTACCGTAATCTTTTTCGGTTCCTCCTACTCTTTTCCTACATCATTCCCATAAGGTAAGTTTAAAATTAGAAAATGTGTCTTTGATAATGTATTATTTTGCTGAAATTGTTTTTTCTCTTGTGAACGAAGTTATCCAATCAAAGCTGTAGAGGAGGAAGGGGCCAGGAACCCAAGTGAATATAGCCAGTCATCTATAGAAGTGCAGTTTGAGACATGACTAGCTTTGCCAGCATACTTTAGAGAGAGTTTAATAATGTGGTCTTAGCAGTTGGAAGACACCTCTTGTTCAAACATAAATCTAAGGAGAAAATCTTTACAAATTGCTTGTTGCTATTTTATGTCCAGTTCTCTAGGGTCTACATGCATTGCTGGCATTTAAAAGTTTAAAAAGCCAGGCCTAGTGGTATGGGCCTGTAATCCTTAGCTGTAGTTAGGATGCTAAGGCCTGGCTTCATTGCAAGGTCCTCTCTCAAAAAACAAGGTCCCTGCTGTTTAAAGGAGGCTCTGATAGATGGTTCAAGTCAGGTAATGTGCTGACTAAGGCACTCTTTGAAAGGAACTGTTTTTCAAAATAAGCAGTATAATGAGATTGATACGTAAACAATTAATATTCAATACCTATTTAAAGACTCATTATAGTGTGAACAACCACAAAAAAGGAGTCCTTTTCAAAGATACCCTTAGTGTGTTTGTGTGTATGTTTACTTATATAAAAGACTGAGAATTTTCGTATGAATAAACCTTGTGAATCATGAATGAAGTCTGAATCTGGACTAACCATCGTTTGTAATATCAGTTAAGGTGACAGTGTTACATACAATGAGGCTCTTGTATGCCACTGCCATTAGAATACTGAATCAGTGCTCACGTGGACAGTCCTCACTTTCTGACATAGTCTCAAAGCCAGCGAGCTCAGAAACTTTCGACCTTGGGAAGGATAAGCAAGTACTAGATTATTGTTGTTGAACAAATTCTGTCTCCAGCCTTGCCTGATACTTAGGCCAAACTTGCCTTCTCTCACCTCTTGAAGAAGACTATTTGCATATTAATCTCTTCACACATAGCAGTGCTGGTTACTCAGTTACCCACAGTTAGTCCTTTGTCATCCAGGGGTCACCTAAGTGCATCCCTCAGGCCTGAGAAAGGTCAAAAGGTCCCACCTTGCAGCTGCAGGTGCTTGCTGTCCTATCAGTGACTGCATGCAGTTCTGTGTGGGTCTGTGCTGATGCCTGTCTTTTTTGTTGACACTCCTCTCCTCCAGTAAGCTCCAAAGGGATATGGACTGTGTGAACAACTGGCTTTGTATCCAGTACCAGAACCAGGTGGCACAGTGTGCAAGAGGGGCTCCTGTACATACCTGATTTTAGAAATTATTTACGTTCAAATCATCATAGATACCATGTATACTCACATTGAATACTATAAGTGAACTCAAGGACAGATCCTTGTCCCCAAAGACCCATCAAGTAATCAAGTAACCAGAGTGTAAGTGTGATGTCACGTGTCTGTTTTATTCTGCAGTTATGACAGAATTTACTCAGCTATGCAGATTCTTCAGGTTTTCTTAGTTGGTACCCTTTCAACCTACAGATGCATGGATTGCATTGATCCCACCCTCTGTACCATCCACCACCTTCTTCTAGCTTCTTGACCATCTACCTCCTTCTCCTGCCTTCTCCAGCATCCACTGCCCTCTCCCGCCTAGTGTCTTTCTTTCCACTGTCTGTTTCCCCTCCATTCACAGATTTCCCCTTGCATATACCCACTGTCACTGGACACCAGTTGAAGAGGAAACATACTTGTTCAGAGTAAAAAGAATGTGTCTCCTGCTTAGGAACTCCAACTTAGGCCAGTTGCACAGTAGTGCCCAGTTCTGAAAGGAAGAGCTACTCCTAGACCAGGCTTCACAGGTCCTAGACAGAGGCTAAACTGTACCCACCTTAATTGAATAGAATGACAGGCTTTTTCATCTGAACTTAATGACAACATATTTCAGGACTACTTTGTTATTGTTTGCATGTTGTGGTCAGTTATAAATATCCGTGTGTGTTTAGAAGTATTTGTTTTTTTCTGGAGTAAATTGTACACATCATTAGATGGATCTCTTGGGATTTTAAAAATCATTTCTATGCTTCCTGTTAAAGGAAATATCCCGGCCTTTTAAGTACATTTCTTACCATGATTTTAGTTTCTTTGGTCTTTTAAAATACTTGCTTACAAAATGATGATAGCACCATGCTGTCTACAGTCCTTTTCGTGCTCTGGTTTTTCAGTAAGCAGGTGTAGCATCTTCAACCAGGTGTGCAGAGCCTGACTAGACAGTGTTGTAACCTTACCTCTCTTCAACTTCCCATGAACAACTACCTTGTACTGCACACCTGGACCTGCAGTTGACCAACTTAGCAGAAGGAAGGAGAGTTAGACTGAAAAGCACAGGCAGATTGTTTAGAGAATTGTGGTTTATTTTTAATGAAAACAAGTTTGTTTCCCTATTGCTATGTTGCCATAAAATTAGGATAACAATTCATTTTAGAATTTAAAGGTGCTTTTGGACTTTTAAGTATGTGTTATTTTGCAAAACATGCAAATCTAGGAAGTAATTTTTCTTCTTGTGTCCTAAGAATCATAAAGCTTTCAAATTTATAGAGGTTAAGAATTTTAATAAAAGTATTAAAAATTAAATTTATTAAAATAATTTTAAAGCAAAACAATTTTAAGCTACTTGATAAAATTTACATTGTCTTTTTTGTTTGTTCTGTGAGGTTTTGAGATCACATTTAATTACATTTCTGTCATTACAAGATAAATATTACATGATATAGCTTACATTTTATGGTTCTACAATGAACATGTATCCTTCAATCTGTGCATGTCTCCAAACAAAGAACCCAGCATGTTCTTCTTAGCACACTGTCAGCACGTGTAGAACCCAAGAGATGTCTTGGGTCAGGTTTTTGCTGTTCCTTGTGTGTTCTCCCCAGATGGTTTAAAATGCCCTGTGTTTTAATCGATAATCCAAACTGACTTCTCAGAGCTGAGTCAAAGAGACTCTGACTTCTGCATAAGGCATCCATGAGCAAGAGTGGCAAAAATGCTGTAGACAAAGAGATAATTATATCCCTTCTGAGGCACACTTGAGAACCTCTTGTACAGGTGGTGTCTTTTCTGGAACACTGAACTGCAAGGGCTGCTTGCTAGTGCAAGAGACAGTTTCTCTTTCATTTTGCTTCTGTCACCAAGTCAGCACATGTGGGAGGCTTTTTAGCAAAATTTCAAGGGTGGCAGGCTGAAGATTAGATGGCATGGGCCCTGTCCAAGTCCTCACCCAGAAGGCTGAAATAGCAAAGGTGTTGGTGGCATTGGTGCAGCAGTGAGCTCACACTGAAGCAAATTCCTCAGCAGTCTCTAACACGTATTGTTGGTTTTGAGACATTTTATTTGTGTTCTTGTCCAACAACTTTTCTCCCTGAGATGGGTCTTCGTCTCCTGATGAGTTCTCACACTGGAGTAGATAACTAAGCTTTATACACTCTGATACAGTAGTGTGTTCTGTTCTATGCACGTACATCTATGTTCTGAACAGCCCTCAGGCTGGGCCACTTCCTTCCGCAGGTGTGTACACACAACCACAAAGAATGCTTGTCTTAAAAGAGTTCCCTGTATTACAGCTTGCTACAGCAACCTTTGAGTATTAATGCTTGTTTTTACTGTGTTGGAGTATTTCAATTTTATTTCTAATTGACAACAATTCTGTATGTTTGTGGGACACTGTATGATGCTGTTCTTGCCACATGGTCAGATGTTTTTCTCGAGGTTAACGTTTTGCTTTTCTCAAGAACATTGCACATTCATTTGCATATAAAAACATAATATGAATTTTTTGTTTTATCCCTTTATAAAGTTGAAATTATATTGAATAGTTTCATTTTTACAACTTTTTGTCTTATGTTTAGCATGACTCAATAGATTCATCCATATTTTATAGCTTGCCATCCTCATTTATGAATGAATCACCAAGCATATGTCCACAATCAATTGACAAGTTTTGGGTTGTTCCGGTGTTGCTGTACACATTCATAAACACACGTGAGCTCCTGGTATCAAGTATCTAGGAATGGAATTAGTTGGCAGTGTACTTGTCTGTGGCTTTGCTGTATTTGCTTGTATTCCAATATCAATATAGAGGAGTGGATCTCAACCTTTTAACATAGTTCCTCATGTTGTGACCTCCCCAACCATCGTTATTTTCATTGCTACTTCATAACTTTAATTTTGCTACTGTTACGAATTGTAATGCAAGTATCTGTTTCCCAGTGGAATTAGGTGACCCTGTGGAAGGGTGGTTCAAAAATCCCCAAAGGGGCTCACCCCACAGGTTGAGAACCACTGATGAGGAGTGTCTTTTTTGTGAACTTTCTAACTCCTTTGTCTAGTCTTCTGGACAGTTCATAGTTATGTAGCTCTAACTTTTTCATTCCTGTTCTGCTGACATCTTTATCTATAACTTGACATTTTTGACCCAGCAAAATAGTTTCTGATTTTACCTTGTTAAGTATATATGAATCTTTATATATTGTCACATCATGTGCCTAAATCTTCCTCTGCTCAAGACCAAGTTCTCCTCTCACTGTCTGCTGAGTGTGAGCCTTCTCTGTGCAACACTGAAGTGATGTTCTCTTGTGATGCTGGAACTTAAGCTCAGTGTTTCAAGTATTGGAAGTGTACATTCTAACACAACGACACACTCCTGCGGCAGTGGGAGGAGACAGAGACCATAGAGTGAACACATGCTAGACAGCTGATTCTTTTAAGTAGCATATGATAGTTTTTATATCCAATTTGAAAAAAAATTGTCTCAGCACCCATTGTAAAACTAAACCAAAACAATAACAAAACAGCTCTTTCCTAGGGACTGGTATCATCTCTGTCATGTATTCATTGCCTGTGGTGGGCTCCCTTGGTCTGTCTGCCACTGACCAAATAGCAAACTAAATAATGTGCCTTCAAATGAGGCAGTGTTTAACAGACCTTTCCTCCTGTGTCTTTGAGTTTTCATTTCTCTTGGTCACGAATCTGCTGCTGTATCTCTTAACTGTATTTAAATTTTCTCTAAGCTTTCCCCAAAGAAAGATTATACAACTTTTGTCAGAGTAATTTACAGATGTTTTATATTTTTAAATCCTATTATAAATTTCTTTTTTAAGTTCCCTTTTATATCTCTGCTTCTGGTATAAAGAAATGATCATTATTTCTATTACTTGAATATGACTTCGGTAAAACCACGTTGAGTTTAGTTATTAATCTAGGATCTTTTAAACTTTTATATATTCTTTGCACCATTTATTTCTTTTCTTGTTAATAGGCAAAATCTTGTGTATTATTAAATAAAGATAAGAATGAAGTGTGTTCTTCCTTTGCCCCCATTATCAAAGGTGAAACACTCAACATCTAAATATGCCGTCTTTTTAATAAAATCTCTAACATTTTCATTGATTTTAGATCCTTTTGCTACAAGTTGTTCTCAAGTCAATACAATTTTATATTTTCTAAATCTCTTCATGATTCTTCTTGTTTAAAATGTTTCTTAAATAGATCACATGGTAATTATAGTGATTGACTTTCTAGTACCATACCAGCTTTTTATCCCTAGGGGAAGAGCTAACACGGCCATGGTTTGTAATCTCTGTTTCACTAAATTCCCTTCACCTGCATTTTCTGGAAGACGGCTTCTACAGTTTTCACAAGGGGTAATCTTGTAATTTTGTCTTTTCATAGCATTTCTTGCAGTTTAGAATGAAAGCTTTACAGGCTCATAAAACAATGACGACGCTCCCATTTCTCATCTCTACAGCATTAACATTGGAGCTGTCTATTCTTTAAACACTAGCGTGTCACAGAGACAGTTGGGAGCCTGTCTGCAGAAAGACCGCACAAATTTGCTTTCCTTAGTAATCAGTTTGGCAAAACTAAAGTTTTCAAGAAATATGAAAATTTTTAAATTTATTCACAAGTTTGTTTATGTTATTATCCTGTATATATATAAAGTCTATCATATTGATATAAATTTTTGTTCATTGGTTTTTGTTTATTTTTGACAAGGGTTCTTGTAACCCCTACTAGCTTTGAATTCCCTGTGCAGTTGAGACTGACTCCGTTCAGTGTGCTGGGATCAAAGCTGCTGCATACTCCGTTTCATCATTCCGTCCTTCAGTCTCACCCGTCCTTCCTTCTTTTTCTCTTTAAATCAGTTTCCAAACAACATTGGTAGGTGTTTGGAAATGCATACTATTATCCTCCTGAATTTTTCTACCATATGTTATTTTCTATTTCATGATGTTATTTTTTTTGTTCCTACATAGTATTTATTATTTTTCTTCATGATGTAAATGTTTAGCTGATTAGTTTGAGCTCCCCTAGAATACATGTATGTAAGTCATTAATTTCTTTTTATTATTTTAGTGAGATCTCTAAAGCTTTCGTGTGTAGTAGTTTTGTTATTAACAAGTACAAAGTTGGTTTAGATGTTGTTGTTGTTGTTGTTGTTGTTAGATGGGATCTCATGATTTCAGTAACTCAAGCTTGCTTTGAACTTAACTGTGTAGCCACGAATGGCCTCAATTGATTCCACCCTCCCCCTCCATCTCCCAAGGGCTGGGTCATGGGCAACTCTTATGTGGTGCTGGGCATCACAGCCAAGGGTCCATGCATGCGAGACAAGCACTCTACCAACTGAGGTACTTCTTAGCTCAGAATAGTTGATCGCCACTGTGACTTCTTGTGTTTGTGGTTTTTACAGGGTTGGTTTTTTTCTCATTGAGTTTCTTTGCATTTCTTTGTTGGGTTATGCACGCCCTGATCTGTATGTGAAATGGGAGAACAGCTACTGGGAGTTAATTTACTCCTTCCACCATGTGGGTCCTAGGGATCTGATTCAGTTGTCAGGCTTGCTCTACAAAGACTTTTGCCTACTGAGCAATCCTGCTTGACCCAAGATCTACTTTCTTTTGAAACCTTGGTTGACCACTCGAATCAAGTCAGCCTTTAGTAAGAGATCACAGAACTGACATATGCGAAAATTAGAAATTGACACAAGTTATACCTAGCATCAAATCTTAGCCTGACTTCCTTCATGTGGAGCATAGAAGACAGTTGTCAGAATTTAGGAGGGTAAGTTGGCATGAGTTCATGCTAACCAGATTATTATACACATTAAACAGAAAGGTTGATCCATGCTGGCATTTGCTAGTAGGTGGATTGTTGGGAACAGTGACAATAGGATTTCAAGTTCTATACCTGGACTAACACATTTAGCTGGGCTTGGTGACTCAGGGCTGTAATTCTAACAGTTTAGCTACTCGGAGACTGGGGCAGAAGGATAAAGAGTTCGAGATCTACCAAAGCAAATTCAAATCTAGCCAGGCCATCCAGAGAGAGCCTGACTGAAACTGGAGGGTGTAGCCAGTGGCTGTGATAGAGCACTCTGAACAGGAAGCGGAGGCAGTAGCCTTGTGACTGCTGTCCTCCTGCTCACTAAGCTTAGAGGTCCCTCAGGTAGCAGTGCTGATCCCAAGCCCAGGAGGAGCTCAACTGGTCCTGAGATGACAGCGTTCACTGTTGTGTTGCTTGGAGCTGTTCTTCAGCAGAAAGCTTTTGGTTCTGCCTGCTGCTGCCTGCAGTATATCATCAGAATGAAACATGCAGGAAGATGTCAGATGAAAACTCAGTGTCCTTCGGCCTTAGCTTTTGTAGGAAATGGTTTTGATTGTATTTGGATAGAAAGTTCTGATGAAAATGGCGTCTCTTTTCTTTTGCTCAGATTAGAATTGGCATGTGAATTATTTCAGGTAGATTCGTTCCCCAAGGAGAATTGTATGTGTTTCTCAGGCAGGCTGGGGACTCAGCTCACCTGGCAGTGATAAGTGCTGAGGTTTAATTGTAACAAATTAGAGCTTAAATAT
Source organism: Alexandromys fortis (assembly GCF_014885135.2). Lineage (NCBI taxonomy): Eukaryota > Metazoa > Chordata > Mammalia > Rodentia > Cricetidae > Alexandromys > Alexandromys fortis. The sequence continues at coordinate 3,015,007 of NW_026068035.1, forward strand.
AGCAAGCATCCTGGGGCCTAAGTGGAACTGTATTGTGTATTTTGGGGAAAATGCACTTGAAATGTATTTAGACTCTGAATTTCTTCTTCAGGTATTTGTAGCTGTTTGTAGCTGTGGGACTAGACAACAGTCCCACATGAACAAAATGAACAAAAATGAAGGCAGTTTACATCTTGAAATCCACCTCAAATTTCCTACGATTGCAAAAATAAACATTTTCATATGCGTTCCTATTGGCAGCATCCCTGGCAGACTGTTCATCTAAGGCGATTCGTCTTTCATACTGTATGATAATAGAGTCACGGCTGTGCCCTGGCTCAGTGAACCATCTGAAGACAAATTGTCATGTTCTACCTGGAATAGGTCTGTGGCTAACAGGGTCATGGTTGGTAAACTAGCAGTAGAATGGACTTGGAATGCATCTAACATGTTTATGTAATGGGTTACAAAGCATGTCAGAGTTAGCACCTCCCTGCATAAAGGTCTGTACAGTCAGGGCATTACTAAGTCAAGTCAGTGTAGTGACAGCCATTACTCTGCTCCCGTAGAGTGTGAGTGCCTTAGAGACTTAGCATTAAAAGTAAATTATTCCTTTAGCATTTGACCAAATTCACAACATAGATCATGGTACATGTGCAGCCGTGATTCCTTGTGTGGGAGTGTTGTCCTATTTCGCTAAGTCCTTTTTAGTGATGATTTTGTGTTCTGCGCTCTGTACATCTGTTTATCCTCTAAAAGGTGTTTATTCTTCCCTTTGACACCAGCAGCCCCAGTTCTGTATGTTCTTTGAGGGATGTCTGTATTCCACTGAAACTGGCCCAGGAGTAATTTCTTATAATATGGTGTTCTGTGAACGAATGCATTTCTGTAACTTTGAAGGCATAGATTGCTCATGGATCGTAAAGAACAGTGCACAAAAGAATCTTGGTGAGCTTCTTTGGCTCTTTATAACCTGAGCCTGGTGACAGACCATAAGCTGAGGACAGAAAACAACACCCACCCAGTGCGGGGTGACATTTTCCAAAACATCTTGACCCACACATAAGCAAATGACTGTGCTTTTCCAGTGTGCAGGTCTCTGAGCCAAGTGATCAGAGCCATGGAAAATTAGAAAGCTGTCCATCTCCCTGTCAATTAGACACAGAATGTGTCTTCCCTTAACTGGCCCACCTCCCAGGCTCAGTTTCCTCCCAGCTTCTGTCCGTGTTTATTTCAACAAGGGCAGTATTCGTAAAGCTTCCGTTTTAAGCCAGGTGGGTGGTGGTGGCGTACGCCTTTAATCCCAGTAGTCCAAGGCAGAGGCAGGTGGATCTCTATGAGTTCAAGGCCAGCCTGGCCTACAGGAGCTAGTTCCAGGACAGGCTCCAAAGCTACAGCGAAACCCAGTTTTAAATCCCAACCCCCGAAATCTCTTTTAAAGCCCAAATCAAATAAGAATCAATGAGAAATGTTTTGTATTTCTTCTCCAAATACCCCCTTTTCTCAACCCACCTGGAAGGTATTGTGATTTCACACCCATCAGCACAAAGATCCCTCACACTGCTTGATACTTAACATTGAGTAATTTGGCAGCTTCTCACAGATCTTGGGCTGCAGACCCACGCAATGGTAGACCTGCACCGGGCTGCTGGGCCTTCCTGGGATCCATTTTCTTTCCCTTCAGCTTAAAGACTGTTGCCATCTGTTAGTTTACTTCACTCTTTTAACAAGGGTGTGAGTAGCCAAAAAATGGAGAGGTGCTGGCTGAAGAGACATGCACAGTAATGCCAATTTAATGTCATTCCTATCATTTTTAAGGTGTGAACCCTTACAGGTAGATTAATGAAGTTATGCTGATTTGATGCTTCTTAATTTGCCACTGACTGATTCCTAAATATTGTTTTTCAAAAGTGTATTTATTAATCTGTTGAACCATGTGACTTATAATGCTGATAGGTCATAAATGCTTGATGAATAGCAATTTCACACCCATTTTGTACACAGTCTTATCTGCTGAGTTTCCATAGTTTAGTTAGGGAGACGTGAACATGTTTGAGTTGGCACATAATAGGTGTGCTGATACTGTTTCCTTTAGTGGGCAGTTTAGAGTGTGTTCTTATATAGTTACCCTTTAATTAAAGCCTGGAAGACCTTCCAGAGGCCATCTAGTATAGTCTACTACTTAGAGATTTTTAAATACGTAATATTACAAAATATTTAATATTTAAAAAATCACTAGAAACAAAGTGCCTATTCCAGATGCCTCAAGACCTATTTCACATATTTTCTCATAGTAACCCTTGCTTGATTTCCCTTTCTATGCCCACAGTACTCTGTGTGTTAATGGGGTACTCAGAACAAGTTGCCTGCTTCTCTTACAGCTCATACTGTAGCTTATGTGAAAGGAATTATCTACCCAACTATCACCTGTAAACGTATCTAGATTATAAAAGCATTTGAGCATTTGTTTCCTTAATTATGCATAAATAATTTATTTTAAAGTCTGAAATCCATTATTTATTTCTATAAAAATATGTGTATTGGGTGTGGATGTTATATAGGTCTGGCCTCACTGACCATCATGATGGTTTCGTTTACAGCCTGCGGGTGAACTTGGACATGGGCAAAGCAGCATATGGATGGATGATTATGAAAGATGAGAATATTCCTGGGACAGTTGTTCGGACCAGCACAATACCAGAGGAACTTGGACGCCTGGTGTACTTACTGACAGACAAAACAGGTACTGTTCATTTCTATTTTTCTTTCAGTGGACCAGATAACATCAGAAATATTTTTTTACACATGATATCTATCATAATTGAATGCTGGATTTATAGGTTTCCAGACTCAACTTTTGAAAACTTTGTATGAATGAATCTCCATTCTTTCATACCTTCACTTCTTTTAAAGTTAGTGAACTGTGTCTTTGTTGTAGTTTTATATTTTAGTTTATTTTATATTTTATATTGAATTTTACAGAATCTCACAAGCTGTTTTCTCACTACTGTTATCTACCTCTCTAGTGGCTTGAGAGCAAAATGTGTATTTGTTTTTCATAGGATGATCCTTGCTTGAGTTGTTAGAAGTTAGGTAAATTCAGTGTTTTAACAGTAGTACCTCCAATGCAGATTACTACACCTATTTATCCCTTTCTGTGTTGTCCTTATTTGTTGTTCTTTCTATTAAAGAATTCTTAGCAATCTATAATGTATTAAATAAAAGATAATGATTTAAATTTTTAGTGTTAGTGAACAACATAGTAAAAGCAACATAAAAAGCATAATTAAATAAAATATGTCCCAAATATGATCCAGCACCTTCTTTGATTAGTATTAGTTTTTAGCTAAACTACAAAGAATACAAATACACTCACAACATAATTTAACATTGTTGTAGAATGATTTCCATTTGCAAAAAGATGGGAAATAAAAGCAGGTGTATAACCAGGAAAAACACATATTTACAGATGTGATGACTAGAGTAGCCAACTGATAACTAATTAGAATATTAAATCAGAAACAAATGGTAGGTTGAAAGTTAAAATACTCAAAACAACCCCTCTGGGTATAAGTGGGAAAAAGAGCTTCTGCTCACAGCAGCATGCTGTCAAAAATGTGGCTATGAACCAAAGGACCTGGATGGTGAGTGTGAACAATGACATCACCAAGAACTATAACCAAACATTTGATGAATATGAATTCAGCATTCTGCAGATGTTAGCTCCCATGGGGATTCTGGAAGTTTAGTGTAACTCAGGTTCCAGCTTGAGAATTTTTACTTGGATTTCAGTACAGTACCAGGTGGAGAAAATCAAGAAAGGTTAGTGCCCATAAGTGCAGATGACCCAGAGGTTCCTATTTCAAGAAACTTTGTAAATGGAAACTGTGCTTTCATTTCCCTGCTGTCCAGACCCAAATAATCACACAGAAACTAATCACAACACATTTTGGCCAGTGGCTCAGGCATATTCCTAGCTAGCTCTTACATCTTAAGTTAACTAATTTCAATTAATCTATGTATTACCACAACGCTATAGCTTACCCATAATTCTCTGGCATCTTTCTCCTTTGGTGGCTACATGGCTCTCCCCGACTTCACCTATTCTCTTTCTCTGTTCGGATTTCCCACCTCGCCTTTACTCTGTTAAACCATAGGCCGAAACAGATTTATTCATCAACCAATAAAAAAACCAATATAAACCATATACAGAAAGACATCCCACATCAGAACTAGACCGAGGAAATGAGTTATGAGTTTCTATCCCAATTCTAGTCAGCTGACAGGAAATTTGTAGAAGACTTCAATCTATGGCAATGCTAGCAAAAGTGTATAACATTCCAAAATTGAAAAGATCTGGAGCAAGGAGGAAGTCACTACCAAGCATATTGAAGCTCAAGATAGCTCCTAGGATGAGCCACACAGAGGGAAGAACTCTCCAGACCAAAGTCTGGAAGGGGGGGTACTGCATAGCTAGTATGCTTGGGCAGACAGATACAAGAAAAAGGCACTGAACATGAGTGCCTGCTGTTCAGTGTTCACAGGCAGCATTTGTTCAGGAGCCAGTCCATCAGAGTGGGAGACTTCAGGGTAAAATTACCCCACTACTATGAGCTGCCTAGTCTTGCTGATAGAGGCACTAAAACCAAATCTTCAGCATTATAATCAGAGTAAAGATCACAAACAACCTGGGAGAACCTTCAAGAAAATTGTTGGTCCTTAAGAGAGTTTAGTTGAAGGCATAACCCCAGTATCCTGTATCCCAGCAACAGTTAAAAGAAGAAGAAAAGAAAGGGCAAAACATAAAAGGTAAAATAATCACAATGGTAACTAGGAATTGAAAAAAGAACCTGGTTTCTTCCTGAACATCAAACAAGATAGACTCTACAATAAAAAGCACTTTTTAAGAAAGAGGGAACTTTACTAATAGAAGTTTGAAATACATGTGTGCTTTAATGTTGCATGGAGCCACTTTTTAGTTCCCAGCTGTCCAGCTAGCTTAGACTCGAAATAATCACACAGAAACTGTATTAATTAAATCACTGCTTGGCCTATTAGCTCTACTTTCTTATTGGCTAACTCTTACACATTAATTTAACCCATTTCTGTTAATCTGTGTATCACCACATGGCTGTGGCATACCAGCTAATGTTCCCAGCATCTGTCTCCGGCAGCTTCATGGCTTCTCTCTGACTCCACCCTTCTTTCTCCCAGCATTCTGTTTAGTTTTCCCCACCTAGCTAAGTTCTTCCCTGCTATAGGTCCAAAGCAGTTTCTTTATTCATTAATGGTCATCACAGCATACAGAGGGGAATCCTACATCACTTTAAAGGCTTCTATGTACAAGCACAAAGTGATGCAGGAGAAAATTACAGTATCTGCTAATGTAGGAGGAAATGTTAGCATCATCACTTTAAGTAATTAATTGATCATCCAAGCAGGCAGGAACCAGAAAACTAAAGTCTGAATAGCGTTGATCTCATGGAGTAGACTAATATCTTTATCTGCCACCTAGAGAATGTTTTTAGCTAGTGAGTGTGGGAAACTAATGCGGACTGAAATGAACTAGACCTTAGTTGAGTCTCAGTGAACTCCAAGGAGTGGGTGTGCCTACTTACGGTAATGGCAGAAATTACCATGAAAGTTAGGAACACATTGCAGATAGAACATAGAATTATTGCTGTCTTTACCTACCATCAGAAATGGCCAAAGTTAGGAACACAGTGCAAATAGCACATAGAATCATTGCTGTCTTTACTTTACCTACCTTCAGAAATGGTCAAAGTTAGGAATGCAACAGAAATAGCACACAGAATCACTCGCTGTCTTCACCTGTGGGATATTCAAGGAACTTGTGTTTTCAATTTAAAAAAGAAAGAAAGATGATGACTTGGTAGTATATGCCTTTTGTTCTAGCATTCATGCAGAGAAAGGTGGATCTCTGTGAGTTTGAGGCCGTCCTGAGCGTACCAGGCATCTAGGACTACATACAATGACCTGGCTCAAGAAAGAATAAAATTTAATCATAAGAGCAGTAAAAGTCAATGACATTGGAAAGAGATCATAAAGATGAGAACAGAAAACAGTGATGTGGTATTCAGAAGCAGGTGGAGTGTAATGGTTCTCATCTGCAGGCCCAGCTGCTTGCTCAGAAGACAGAGGAGAGCCCCTTGAGTCTGCATTCAAGGCCAGCCTAAGTAACACAGCAAGATTCCTTCTTTTTAGAAATAAACAGTTGTAAAGATAGAACAGCACCATTCAGCTGGCCAGTCTTTAAAAAAGACTTAATAAAAATAAATACAACTTGAAGGTAAAATCTGGAAAAAAATTTTAAAAAAAAGATACAAGCAAGTAGAGCAAAGCTACAATGATGATATTTTAAAATATCATAATGGAATACCGGCTCCTTATTGTCAGCAGCTTTTCAATGCAAGCACTAGAAAAATTCTTCAGGAAATGTAAGCCATTAAATCAGACCCAGAAGAAATAGTTTTTATCACCTGAAAGCATTTTTTAAATTTCACCTTTATTTACTTATTTTCTGAGGGTGGTAGGTGCATGTGCATGCTACTTTACATGCATGGAGATCAGAGGACCACTTAGGGAGTCAATTTTCTCCTTCCACCATATGGGCTCTGGGGACTGAACTCAGGTCACCGAGTTTGGCAGTAGGTGCCTCTATCTGCTGAGCCATCTCACCCACCCCATCGAAAAACTATTAAAAGTCATCTTCAGAAGGATTTCCTACCACTAGCCCAAAATAATTTATGGGTATTTTTATCATTATACTTTTTATAATATAAACTTGCTTTTTCAGATACAAGAATTTAGAGAGGGCATTTTATTTGTAGAAAACTGAAGCCTCAGCAAGGTCAGGAGAGAACAAGAAAGGAAAGTTAAAAGTATCTCTTTCATGTCAATCTAAAATTCCTAAATAAAGTGCCAAATCTAGTAATGTTCATATTTAAAACTCTGTACAAGTTAAGGAGAAAGTCACAATGAAGTATACAACAGTAGATAAAGCCTAACAGGTTTGAGACATGTGTTAGAAGTCATGACCTATTTATGATTTAAGAAGGAAAGCTGATAATAAAACTTGAATGTATTGAGATGCCCTAACTTTGCTGTTTGAAGCCCTGTAATCAACAAGAATATAACGTGTGAGAAGCCCTAGATAAATGTGGTCCAGCTGCAAGGCTTATTTAAATTCAGAAATCTATCACTATAAATTACAGCATTACTATAAGAAGGAAAAACCCAGGGACCTCCACCAACTCAGTAAAGCTTTTGATGAATATCAGTTCAATGTATACATATGAAGTTCATTAGCAAACTAGAGGTGAGGGTAGGTCAACTGTTTTCACTCTAGAAAAGGGGACTCCCAGCATGTAATCTTATAATATGTAGCAAGCAAGCATTAGCACTTACCAGTAGGATATTTAAAGCTTTTCCCCAAGACTAGGCGCAACAAAAAGATAACACTGTCAATTTCATATTTGAATTACTAGCTCATGTCGAAAATCAAGGAAAAGATCAAAGGTTAAAAAAGGAGGATGTATCATAACTGCTTGCTGAGAGGGTGGGTGTTGAGGCAGGAGGAATTGCAAATCCAAGGTCTTCCTGGACTACAGAGTAATTACAAAGGCAGCCTGAGCACCTTAGTAAGACCCCGCCTTAGGAGAAAAAGTAAACCGTGGCTGGGGCCATGGCTTAGTGTGGAGGGCTTGGCCAGCATGTGGAAGACCCTAGGTTTAATCCCTGGTACTACCGAAAAATAGGGGAGGAGACAGACAGCAAAGTACTTATCAGCAAATAAATAGAAAATCTAATAATTTATAGATTAGTGTTAGAATCGGTAGGTCATTTTTAGCAAAACCAATATAGAAAAATCTATTGTGTTTACAAACAACAAAACCAAGAAAATTTTACGGAATAGTATTCAATGACATAAACTTGAAATCATTGATGTAATTGTCTTCACGTGGTTGGAGACTGAGTTTTCTATAGCACTTGACCTTTCTCTTTCCAGAGGCTCACGCTTAGGCAGAGTATGCCCTAGCTTGGTGCAAGGCAGAGGCCCTATACTCAGGAGTGTTTGGCCTGCAGGGTGTGTGGTTGGCCGGACTGCTCTCTGTTGCCAGCCTTTCCTCTGACCTCATGAGTTGAAGGGAAGTGTCTTATTTGGTTGGTGTTCTCTATGGGGATGCACCAAGTCTTCCATTTCCATCAAGAGCTTTTCTTCCTGTTTGTTGTTGTTGTTATTTTCAAAGCTCACTTGACTACCACCAGTGGGGCCAGACCCTTCTGGAAGTCAGAGGGGAGGTTGGGGAGATTGGCTGGGACAGGAGTCCAGGCGACAGAGCCTCTATAGGGTGGGTGCTGGGAGGCTGTATAGTATATGTCTGGGCCCTGAGGTGCTTTGGGCATTGGAGCCAGCAGTAGTGTTGATAAGCAAGGTGCTGGCCTGAGTTGTCCTAGTCATTCCCAAAAGCAGACTTTCAATGTCTGTCTCTGTAGTTAATATGTAGATGTTTTATGACATTAGACCTCTTTAAAATGCTGATTTCCTCTTTTAAAAAACAAGAATGAAATTCCTAATTACAGCTGCCCATTTTCCATTGTGAAATTTCAGTTCATCAGAGTAAGATCCTGAAACCCAAAAATCCCTTCACTTGGTGCTGCTTTTAAACCTAAACAGTGCTTCTCAGGTACAAGCAGTCCTAGTGTTTGGGATTAGATAATAAGTCAAAAGACGAGAGGGCGGGAAGTTTTGAATATATCATTCTGCAGAAGGGAGCCACAGAACCGAAAAGCAAAGAGTAGCTGGAGCATTGACATGCCGACAGACAGTAGCTTCAGATGTACCACCACTAACCCTCAGGGCTCTATCTCACTGGCCTGGGATACAAAGCCTCATTCAGTGAACAGTTTGGGGCTTGAGGCTCCTTCTGCCCCCTTTTCCAATTCTAGGCTCAATAAAGTAGAACTTCTCCCAGCTCTCAAAGTCTTGAGGCCAGCAGGCCTCAGCCAGAGGAGGGAGGGGTTTGATGTCTACAAACTCACCTCACATTGAAAATGGAGCACAGCAATCTTTCTTACATTGGTGCGATACTTAAGAATCCTGGCAGAACTGTATGGAATGTACTGAGGAACAAACCAGATGCTGTCATGGCTTCACTTGTTTGTTGAGATGGCGTCTACTCTGCTTCCTGGACTGACCTGGAACTCACTATGTAGCCTAGGCTGGCTTTGAACTCATGGTAGCCTTTCCACCTCCTCCTCCCGAGTGCCAGGGTTACAGATGTGAGCCATCATGCCTGGCCACTGCTGCCTTTCTACAAAAGCCTTTCACTCTAAGAGCCACTGGAGGAAATGTCATCCTTGGCTGAGTTTTCCCATTGTCTGCCGTTTATCTAGAAATGCTATGCCTGTTGTGGCAGCATCTCCAACTGCGGTCTCTCCCTACCGCTGGCTCATCACCTACTGATCCTGGCCTAGCTTGTGTTTCGGGGAAGGACGGACTCTGGATCCCTGATTCCTGAGTGTCCCAGGGGTTCTTGAAGGTGGTAGGTCTGCCGTGGCCTATCATAAAGTCCACACTAACTAAGTCATAGGCTGATGAATAACAGAGAACAAATGATATAATTATTATTGTCAGCAGCTAAGTGGCATTTCATTTCTCCCACCTCAGTCTTATAAAAAGCATGTATTTCACACAGTCAGATGAAAAGACACGAGAGTGAGTGATGACCACCCCTCTAATTGTGATCTCAGATGCATCTTAGCTTTCCTGAGTGAGAACTGTCAGCCTCTCCAGCTCAGAGGTAACTGCTGGTCCACTCTGTGGACAGGGACAGTAGAGGAGCACAAATGGAAATCTGCGGTGTCTAACAGGGCCCGTCTTGCCCCCTAGCCCCTTTTGTGTCCTGCTGAGACAGTGCACTCTTAGTGTTACGTTCCAGGATGTAAATTGCTAGTTCTGTCTCGTATTCTCTATTTTTGTGACATAAGTAATGGCTCTGTATTCTCCTGCAAGGATATGAATTCTCCTGAGCATATGTGTCGGAAGTAGGTCAGGTGTTAGCTGCTGATACCTTGTGTCCTCAGCCACAGCACAAGTTGCAGCAGTAGATGGTTGTTGGCGTGAACAGCTCTGATTCTGGTGAGCAGAGGTTTACTACTCGGGCATCAGTCAGTTTTCAGACATCTTACATGGGCTGAATTCCTGCTGAAATGCTTCTGTGTAAGCTGGCATCCAAGAGCTTTACATTACCAACATAATTGTAAGGTGGTCCTTCGTATGATTGTAAATTGGGTTTGTGCTTCATCAATAAGCTTTTTGACAAGAAGCGTCCATCACAGTGGCTCTCTCATTTGCCACAGCAGAATAGAAAATGAAGTGTCCCAATAATTGCATTATAGTTTCCTTCTTGTGGACAAGAAAGCAATGTGGTATAATTAGGTTTGATTGGAGTGCACGTTTCCGGTAAGATCTGAAATTAATGATGTTGCTATAGTGACACATCTGCGGCCAGCAGCGCGTGAAACATAAAGTAATTCACTCGACGAGAGTCGACATCTGTTAGCTGCAAGGATGCAGAGCATATTGACACTGACCAGGAATGCTAGACGCTATGTGATAAATGAACAAATGATGCTGAAACAGGAGGACGGATAATTTGTACTTAATCTGCTGGGAGAACTTTAATCTTCTCACTGGTTGCATTTGACAATGCCATTGTTTAAAGAACAATGCTGCAGTGAACTCATAAATTTTAAAACTTAACTCACGGTGCAGCCTATTAAAGCAATACATTAATTCCTTTGCTAGGAAGTTTTTGTCTTCATGTAGAACAAAATCATTGCTTGAAACAACAGGATTTTTTTGGACTTATATTTTAATTATAGCCTCCATTACACGAAATGTCATGTTCAGGTTTGAATACTGTGAGGTTCATAGGACAGTACCATCAGGAGAGAAATGCTATTTTCATAGTTTTTAAAAGCAGCAAAAATAATGGATGTATGTGCTAGTTAGTGTATATACAGTAGGAAGATCTTGAAACTAAGACGTAGAGGGAATTTTTAATGTCCTTTAAGCCAGAAGGCCACTGAGGTCTCTCCATACTGGTGGTAATTGCAGTAGTCACTTGCAACAAACATGCTGTCTTACTAGGGCAGCCATTCACTAAAGTCTGTACTTGGTGTGAGTGCTATAATTAACAGTTTGGGTGTTTAGACTGATTGAGGTACTCAACACAGACAGTGGCTGAGCAGACATTGGGAAAGGCCTGATTGACAAGGAAAGTAGACTGCTTCTACATGAATAGGATGTGTGTGTGTGTGTGTTTGTTTGATTGATTTGTATATGTGTGTGCGTGGATGCGTGTGAATGTTCATACCTGTATGTGTGGTGGTCAGAGGACAAGTGTGGATGTTTTTCAGGTGCTCCCCACCATGTTTTTAAGATAGGGTCTCTCACTTACCTGGAGCTCCCAGGTGAGCTAGCCTGACTGACTGTTGAACTCCAGGAGTCTCTGTCTCCACCTCCCCAGCACTGGGATTACAGGTACATGTGGACTACTATGCCCAACTTGCTTTGTTTTGTTTTGTTTGGAACAGGATCTTACTATGTCACCCTGGCTGGTCTGAAACTGTGTAGATCTAGCTAGCTTCAAACTCAAAGATCCACCTGCCTCTGCCTCCTGAGTGCTGGGATTAAAGGTGTGCACCACCACCATGCCTCACCAACTTTAAAAAAAAAATGTAGGTTCTAGAGATTGGACTCTGGTCCTCGTGCTTGTAAGCCACATATTTTATCAACTGAACTATTTCTCCAGTTTCGTTAGTTTTTTAAAGACAATTCTCTACATAGCCTAGACTGGCCTTGCACTGCTAATCATGCCTCACCCTCCTGCGTGCTGGGATTATGTGTGTGCCATGATGCCCTACTCAATAATGTGTTTTAATGACCCTTGCATGTGATTTGGCCATCTCCAGGGAGATTTTGTTTTCATTCACTCATTGTTTAGCTGGGATGAGTGACCTCTAGTAGCCATTGCTTTGCTTTGTTCAAATCTTCACAGAAAGTTCTGTGGACCTGGGATGAGCTAGTGTCTGTGTATTGTAGGTGGCTTCTTCTGTTAGTCTGTTAAAAATCACCTGTCTGTCTGTGTATTAAGGCTTGGTAGAATCTCAGTGTACTGTCAACTTGCGGCCTAGTGGCTCTGATCAGAGGTTACCATCTGCTTCCCTGCATGGACTGCATCTGTTGCCACCCTGAGAATGATGCCTGCAGGACGTTTTTCTTAAAAAGCAATTTCCTCTTTGCCTGCCTTGCTCACTGCAGTCCAGAAAGCCTCTGCTTTATAAAAGACTACTGTGTTGTTTTCTCTTAGAAATCACAAGAAAACCTGTTATCACAGGAATTGCATGTCATAAATAGCTCAATGTCATTCGCGTTGATGAGATGGCTCCCTCACCACCTGATTTCATAGCCAGCACCTCTTTTTTTTAATAGTTTCCAGTTTGGAACCTGTCAGTTTCTGTCATATTAAGATGACAAAGTATCTAGAAATCACAAAGTGATTGAGCCATGAAAAGCACCAAGATGAGACAGAGGAAGAACTCTGTGATGCCGCGCTCGCCTGGACTGACGTAAGGGAGTCTGAATGACTGCAGGAGGCAGTGCAACACTGACAACTTTTGTAAAAGAAAATTCTGAAGATCCCTCTTGCTTTGTGAGTGTTTTGTGCATTCACCTAAGGAGCGTCTGTCTATACACACAGTGCAGAGTCTAGGATCCTGCCAGGTAGGATGTGTTTAACCAGAAGACTGAAATATCAAGACACTCCATTCTTCTTATCTGGTGGGCAATACTATTCAGTGGTTTGAATATATCAGTTTTGAACTGTCTCAAACTGCTTATTACAGCCTAGATATTTTAAATATACAGTTATTACATTGTAGTTTGAGTCAAATGAAAAACTCAGACTATCTCTCTCTCTTCCACAGCACTGGTATAGCTATTATATAGTGCTTACCACAGTCCAGGTTTAGAAACTTCTCCCAGAGCAACCCTGTATGCACTGAATCACTCCTCACTCAGTATCTTCTCTGCTTGTAGTCCGACTTTCTTTCCCTGTGGATTTGCCTGGTGGGCACATATGGATGATATAAAATATCTGGGCCCTTTGTGTTGGGCTTCATTTAGTAGAATATTTTCAAGATTAATCCCTAGTGTAGAATATAGTGAGTACTTCATTATTTCTTCTGATAAAGACTATTCTAGTGTGTATGTGTGTGTGTTTCATTCTATTTATCTACCTATGAATGAATGAATGAATGAATGGGCATTGGGGTTGTTTCTCCCTTTTTGATTATTGGAGATAATTCTGCTATGAATGAGTAGACATTTATCCAGAGCAAAGTAGACATGAAAAAGAAGTAGCGTCCATGTTATAAAGGAGAGTAAAACTGTCTACTTATGTATGGTGAAGTCTTGTATATAGAAATCACCGTGGATCTCTACACACCTAATAGCCAAAGTATCGACAACAAAAGCACTCTGAACAATGAATTGTACTTTTATATACTAGCAATAAACTATCCCAAGGTTGAGTTAGAAGGCAATTTCATTTAGAATAGCATCAAAAATTAAAACATTTCATAGTATAAATATGCCTACTCAGTAGGCTCCGGCAGGATAATTACAAGTGAGACTAGCTGGGCTGCATAGCAGAAGGAAAGAAATCTAAATACAGAGCTTTATAATATCTTCTCTGGGAGGAGGAAATATTATAGTTATCTTCATAATTATTATCCTAAGAGGAGGAGATAATAGTTGTAACCTAGGTTTCTGTTACCTTTTACATCATGTCTCTTAAATGTACTGTGCAACAATATATTTAACATTTTAGTGTTCTCTGTGGTTCCCCCTCCCTCATCGTCTTTGTGCATGTGTGATATTACTCTTGAGATTTCCCCAAAGATGCTAAGATGCAAGATACAGTAGCTAGCATTGTTGAACTTGGGAAACTTAGAGTGGACATACTATATCACGGGCTAAAAAAGGATGATTAAATAGGCACATTCAAACCCTAAATTCACTGTCTAGAAATAGTTCGAATGGATTGATTATAATGATATGTCTTTGTGTTGGGAAAGCATCTGATACCACTGTGGACCTGTTGTGTTTGAAATGCTAGATTTTTCTTTGCCAGTAACCTGGGGAAAAAATACCCCATCAAATGATTGATACATGATGCAAATACGTAGTGTCATATATGCCTTCTCCCATGCATCCCTAGTCCCTAGGTTTTTCTTTTGTTTTATCAGGTTTTTGTTTGTTTGTTTTCAAGTTTATTATTTTTTTTTTTTTGAAATGGGGTCTTACTACACATCCCTGGCTGACTTGGAACCTTGTAAACCAGACAGCCCTGGCACTCAAAGAGATCCACCTGCCTCTGCAGCTTAGGCACTAGGCTTAAAGGTTTGGGCCACATCACATCTTGGTAGTTTCCAGTTTTAATTAAACTTTTTTCTTCATTCTTTTTATCAGCAGCAATTTTCATTCCAAGTCATGAGCTGGACTTTGGGGGTGACATCGAGATAATGGAGAGTCAAGCTGGGAGGACAAGCATGTGATGCAGACCTTCATAGCCTGCCCAGAGCCAGAGCTTTCATCCCAGCACGTAGGAGGCCAGATCCCTAGCTGGGAACAGTGGCACACAACTATAATGCCAGGATTCCAAAGGCTAAAGCAGAGTCAAGAGTTGGAAACTAGCCTGGTTTATGCTTCTAGACCTTTCTCTCTTGGCCTCCTTGAGCCCTGTCCCTTGGGTCTGCCTCCATGCCGTCCCTGAGGGCACTCCTCTCCACGTCTCGCTGCTGGTCTCTTGGAGCACTCACCCTCTCAGAGTGTTCCCTGCCTTGCCTTCCCTTCCTTGCATTTGAGGCCTCTGGAAGGAAGGCTTTTTCCGATGCTTGTCTCTAGCTGTGGGATTTTGAGCAAAGGAATCCACACTGCCATACTTTATGTGTTTGAGATGTCATGAATTACCCTACACACTTTTAAAGACTGGGTGTGAAGTAGCTGACAGCAAACAGCACAGGCGTGTGAACTCTAGTTGTTTACTACACCAACCCTATGTTTGCAGATGCCTTGTAATGAATGTTTGCCAGATAGGCAATTCCCCAGTTATTTGAAGTTTGTGGAGATGTGGGAGTTGGGGGCTGTGGAAGGTAACAACCAGGTGTGTCAAACGGTGTAAAAAAAAAAAAAAAGGTAGCTCTAGATGGAATACTGAAGAGTTCTGTTGTCTGACCTGAGCAGTTCATATCTAGAAGGGTGAACCATATCAAATTACTGGTTACTTTTAATCAAGAGATTTCTGTTTTATAAATATAGCACAGGTGGGGAGTGGTTTTTAGAAAATATTAGGCATGAATTTAAGAATACCTTCAAGAGGTTCACAAAGAGAGCAGGAGGAAGAACTGGGATTAGGGTGATATCAGGGTGCAGTTGGTAGCACCTCTTCCATGTCTGGTACTGTACACATCCAGTGTGCCACCCGGATGCCTGTGAGATCCCTGCGCCACCTTTGGTGGTATGTCACTGTAAGGAGGCAGTGGTGAGGGTCTTGCTTCTCAGTCAGGGCTCTTGCAGATGAACACAATGTCTCTACAGCACATTTAACAAAGATCTGAAATAAAAGCAAGAGTTAATTATGGTTTACAGCAATTTATGAAGGAAATACAGTGTGAACCTGCATTAAGCTTTTGGGCTCTGAGGGAGAGAAGAGGTTAGGATGACTTATGCTGGGTAATGACAAGACTGTACACGAGCAGCAGCTCAGCTGGACACAGGAGACTGGCTGGGTGTAGTAGATGCCTGACCACAACCCACTAAACTTCCCCAGGAAAGCTTCTCGGCCTGGAGTCATGGCAGCGCAGAGCATAGCAGAGGTGCACTGTTATTACTTACGAGTCTATAGTACTTGCCTAAGATTGTCTGAAGACAAAGAATTGGGGAGGCGGGCATGATATTCCACCCTGACTGGAGTTTTGGCAGTTGTTGGCTTCTGGGAGAGGCCATTCTTCTCTATGATATATCAGCCACATTCCCATGGAAGTCCACGTATCTAAGAATATTTGGCCAGTTTAATTTGGCCTTGATGCCTGCGGAGATAGGAGTGAAGGGATGTGCGGGTGTGAGAGGGCAGGAAAGGTGACACAGAGTTGAGGGAGAAGGGACGTGGAGATAGCACTGTGAAGAGTTGGAGAAGGGAGAATGGCTATGATGAAAATGTATCAAATTCTCAATAAAATTATTTTAAATTATTTATAAACAGCTTCTCATTATTAGTCTAACCTATATCAGTGTTTGTTGTAATATTATTTTAACTTTACATATAGAGTTGTTCATAATAAAATACTGACCTCCTTGGCCCATTCTAAGTTATCATCAAGGAGAAAAGTCTATAAAAAATTGCTATTTACATCAAATCATCTAAAACAACATTTTTGCATATAATTCGTCTAGAATATTGTCAACTTTGGGAACACATACTTTGGGAACTTTCTGTTTACCAGTTAGTGTTTTATTTTATTACCTTTGACTTCGTGGTGCTGGAATCCTGTCTATCTTTGTTATATACCATATACAGAGCTCCCCTTTTACCTGAGGCTGGGCTGCTGTTGTGATATTTAATGTAACATGTATTTTAAGCTATTTCCACTTTGAGACTGCCATAAACTACATCTTACATAATGATTTCATTTCCAGTTCTCTGAAGCTGGAGCCATCTACTCCAGATGTATAGAGCCCACAGTGAGCGCACAAGGCTACAGCCAGTGTTGCTCTTGAGGAATTTGTAAAGTTATAATAAATGTGTCTAAGAGGGCTTGTCAAAATGTACAGATCTGCTCTTTTGTAAAGAAGATCCTGTATTATTCTGGAAAGTTCTAAGTCAATAACCCATTTTGCTCTGAACATAAATTGAGACTAGTCATTGATAGGTCCTGTCAATATCATGTATGCCAAAGAAAATAAAAGGCATAGAGATGTTTTGTAACAGTATGAAAAGCCACCGGTTGGCCGTCACACCGCTCACTGTCAGTTGCTAACCTTGCTGTATGTGCTTTGAGTCCAGTGCGGAAGCCCCAGTGCAGACGAGACTCAAGTTCCTTGCATGGCAGCTCCCAGTTCTCAACTAAAAGGGCATTTAAGCATTCCTTTGTTGTTTTACTTCTGTGAAATCAGGTGAACTAATCATGTGCATGTACTGCAGTGTGTGCATTACATGAGATATATGGGTTAACTATTTGCAGTCCTGGGTATAGTCATTTTAATACGTCTGCTCTGCTTTGAGGAGACACTGTTAAATAATGGCTTTCTTAGAAACTCAGTGAGGGAAATTGTCTCCCGTCTCACAACCCTTTCTTCTCATTGTAAGGGACATAAATATGTGCTAAGGGTTAAACATCTATAGCATTTACCTCTCTACCAGTAATGATTGCTTTCAAAAGTCAGTCTTTAAGTCTACTAAGCCATGCTAATTTGGGGCTAGGTCATGTTGTTCTCCAGCTCAGTACTGTGACTGAGTCATTGGTGACTTAGCTTCCTATGTATGCCTTATTCAGAACAGCAGAAGTTGCCGTTCTGCCAGTTAACAGATCGTAATTTCAAAGGCAGAGATTCAACTTCTCATTTTTCTAGAGGACCTTTCATTGTTAATGTGACATGCTTGGGAAAAACTCCTAAGGCTCCCGGTCAGGATGAGCATTCTGCTGGGACTTTGCATCTCTAACAGGTGTCCCAGGGACAGTCAGCAATGCGCCCAGCAGCCCTCCTAGCCAGAGCTCCTCACAGAGCAGCAGAGCCTTCCCTAACTGCCCGTCTTCACTGCTGCTGCTCTCCCCATCACAGGGACTCTCACTCAGAACGAGATGGTATTCAAGCGACTCCATTTGGGCACTGTCTCCTATGGAACAGACACTATGGATGAAATCCAAAGCCACGTCCTCAATTCCTACTTGCAGGTATGTGGATGACCTTCTGATGCCATCTTCTCTCAGTGTACCCACACTGGTAAGCTATATTGAGCCTATGTTATGCTACTTTTAGTCCTTGTTATTACCTTGCTATCAATTGTAGTATCTCAGACAAGAAATTATAACTAGCATTTGTATATCAGCAGAATTATGGGAAATATAATGAGCTCAAATCATTTCTTATATTATTTCCTTATGAATTTTTCTTTTACAGGGGTTGGTTTTTCAAGACAGAGTGTCTCTGTGTAACAACCCTAACTGTCCTGGAACTCGTTCTTTAGACCAGGCTAGCTTTGAATTCACAGAGATCTGCCTGTCTCTGCCTCCCAAGTGTTGGGATTAAAGGTGTGTGCCACCACCACCTGGCTAGTGAATTATTTCTAAAAATAAACTCTTTAGTAAATAGTATTTTAAGGGGTCATTAATAGGATACTGGTATTACTGTATCTCCTAATAATACCTTTGGTTTTTTTTCATAATAAAACTTTCTCATGTTTTAAAAAAATAAATTCTGATTTCATCTTTTCCAGTAACTAAAGTAGATAACTCAGCATCACGCACCATCATGCCTGTCACTGAACTCTAGCGGCATGTGGATTTGCTGTATCAGCAGGCATTCTCTCTCTCTGACCTGTTATTTTGTGCAAGCAATTATCATATGACATTTTTAAAAAGATAATACTACTTGCCAAGAGCTGAGTACAAGGGTGGGAGTTGTCTGTCATCTGCAGAGGCTTGCAGACAGGTATGCCGTACGGGGTCCTCCCTTACCCGGCCCTTCCAGTTATCCATGCTCCTGACTCTAGTCATATCAGGACATTCTGTGTAGAGAATGTTCAGTTCAAATAGAGGACTTAACCCAGGCTTCAAGGAGTGTTTGTAACACAATGATTTTTACTCTTTCTTTTTTTATTTAACATAATTTCTTTATTGAATTTTTGGGAATTTCACATCATGTACCCCAATTCTGCCCACCTTCCAGTCCTTTGTATCCTCCTCCACCCCTATAGCACGTCCTGAAAGAAAATTTTTAAAAATAAAAACAAACAAAAACGAAAACAAACAAATCTGTCCTAATTCAGGAACACTGGCTTGGCAGTTCCAGGAAACCTGTCTAAAATATCAGGCAGGATAATTTAGATAATTGATGCTAGGAGCTTCGCTTCTTGGGCTGCTGCTCTGCCTGCTGCGTGCTTTCCTTTGAACATAATGATGCCCGTGTTTCACACTCGGCTCAGA
Source organism: Alexandromys fortis (assembly GCF_014885135.2). Lineage (NCBI taxonomy): Eukaryota > Metazoa > Chordata > Mammalia > Rodentia > Cricetidae > Alexandromys > Alexandromys fortis. The sequence continues at coordinate 3,034,279 of NW_026068035.1, forward strand.
CGGGTGTGTGGCTCACTGGGTAATGTGTTAGTTCTTGGAGCACCACACACCTGTGACGTCAGCTAAAAATCCAGCCGGGTGTTTTATAGTAATGTGCTTCAAACATGATTTCAAAGACTAAATTGGACTTTCTCTCCTTAGAATTCAGTTGTCGACGATGCATTCAAATTTAGAAAACCTTGTTCTGTAATTACCACCAGCCCAACATATACTATGTTCTTGAGATGTTGCTAAATAGCAAAAAAAAAAAAATCTTACTTCTACAATATCCGTTTATTTTATATGATATATCTGCATAGATGCCAATGAGCATCTCACATGTGCAGATGTGATTTGTGTAGATATAATTTATATATGCTCTATGCTTGAAAGCTTTTTTATAATCAATATTTTATTTTTATAATTTTAATGAAGCATTTAGTCTTGAAAATTTTCTAAAATACAACTTTTGAAATCAGTTCTTTGTTTTAATTATATCATTTCTTTTTTCTCCCCTCCAAGCCCTTTTGCATACCTCTCCTTGCTCTCAAATTCATAGCCTCTTCCTTAATTGTTGTTACATAAATATTTGTATATGTATCTCTGTTTGTTTTGTGTGTGTGTGTTCTTAAATACACAAATACAGTCTGCTCAACCTCTACGATGCTATTTGTGTCTATGTGTTTTCAGAGGCTAACCATCTCTCAGTAGATAACTTCTTGGTGTGCTCTTCCCTTAGGGAAGGCCATTTCTCCTGCTCTCAGCCTTCCTTAGATGCCTGTAGGTCTTGTGTTCCACCCTGTCATGTCTGTTGTTGTTGTCCTTCAGCTGATGTGTCGGTAGTCATGTTTGGTGTAGCTTCTGGCATTCCTATTGGATAGTGTCTTGCAGCAGATTCCATGATGTCACTAGCCCTGGTAGTTAGCTAAGTTTTCAGTACCAGGCATGATTTCCCTCTTTTGAGAAGGTCTTAAGTCCAAATAGAGAGTTGTTGGTTACATGAAGGTATACATGCCCCTAATTGTACCCTGAGAGTAATCTTGCTATGCTGGTCATTGTTGTGGTTCATTGACATCAAAGTTGGATAAGATTATTGGTTGCTTCCTCCATTGGTGCCTTCCCATACCATGAAAGCTAGCCCTCCAAGAGAGGACTTTCAAATATTCCAGCCCAGGGGCTTCTAGGCCCTGTGTCTGAAATGCATAGCATCCTTAGCAATAGGGACTTTACCTTCTAGAGCAGGGGCTACCAATTGAGATAGTAATGGTGATGTTTGGAAGTCTCTTGGGTGACCCTGGCTAACAACTCAAAAGAACCATCTCACGCTAGGTCTTGGGTTTTCTGTTAGATGGCCTTTGGCTCTTGGAAGGGAACATTGTCAGCCAGGATAAAATTTTCTTTTGTACAGTGTGTATTGTATATGTACTGTAGGTGTTTTCAAGTGAGTTTTCTATAGTATGATTCCTCATGACTGTCTGGGTGTCCGAGTAAAGCTGGCTGTGTAGGGGTTGAGTAGTGTGCCTTCCACTTCTTCCTGTTAGTAGTGTAAAAAGGGCTATGGGCCTGTGAGTCTGCTAGGAGTCTGCGCTGAGTCCGTCTGCTCTTGGCCTGATTTTAATTGGAAGGCTATTTATAACTCTTTCAGGCTCCTCGCTTGTTAAGATCTGCTTAGGTTGTTGATCTCTTGTTGGTTTAATTTTGGTGGTTTCACTGAGTCTAGAAATTATCTATTTCTTTTAGATTTTCCAACTTAATGAAACACAGGTTTTTAGAGTATTTCCTTATAATTTTCTGAATTTCACTGATGCCCATTGTAGCATTTCTGTGTTTGTTTCTGATTCTGTTAATTCAGGTCCCTGTTTCTCCCCTTGGTTAGTTAGGCCAGAACTCTGTCTGTCTTGCCTATCATCTCGAGGAGGCAGCTCTTATATTTGTTGAGTCTTTGTATTTTGTTGTTGTTGTTCTTGTTGTTCCTCTTCCATTAATTTCTGCACTGTTTTGTTACTTCTTGCCTTCTACTGTGTCTGGATTTGGTTTCTTTCTGTTTTTTCAAGTTTTTGAGTTGCATCGTTATTTATTTGCACTCTTTCTGATTTTTTTAAAGATTTATTTATTTATTTATTTATTTATTATGTACACAGTGTTCAGTCTCCATACCTGCAGGCCAGAAGAGGGCACCAGATCTCCTTACTGATGGTTGTGAGCCACCATGTAGTTGCTGGGAATCGAACTCAGGACCTCCAGAAGAGCAGTCAGTGCTCTTAACCTCTGAGCCATCTCTCCAGCCCTGATTTTTTTTTTTTATGTAGGCACTTAGAGCTATAAATTTCCCTCACAGGACTGCTTTCAGTGTGCCCAAAGAGGGTTATTGCTTGTGTTTTTGTTTCTGTATAGTTCCACTACAGTTTTTGAAATTCATTTCTTGATTTTTTCCTTTGCTCCATTAATCATTCATAGTCATACAAACTCAATAAGTTTGAGTTTGTATATTTAGTAGAGCTGTCATAAGTGAGTCTGTATATTTAGTAGAAATGTAGTAAGTGGGTTTGTGTATTTAGTAGAGATGTAATAAGTGAGTTTGTGTATTTAGTAGAGATGTTATAAGTCAGTAAGTTTGGGTATTTGGTAGAGATGTAATAAGTGAGTGAATTTGGGTATTTAGTAAAGATGTTTTCTATCAGTTGTAAGTTTTTACACCATTGTCAAAGAGGAGATGTGGTATTATTTCCACCTTTTTGAATTTGTAAAAGATTTGTTTTATGTCCCAAGATGTGGTTGATTTTAGAGAAGCCTCTGTGTGCTGCTGACAGACTGTATACCTGTTGGTGTTTGGGTGGACTGTTCTATAGGTATATACATTTGATGTATTATGTCATATACATACTAGGTATGCAGAGGATTTTGTATTCCAGAATATTTTAATATCTTGTGAAAGGTTTTAGTCTATTGTTTTAAATTTTTAAAAATAATTTTATTTTTTTCCTTTTTTTATTTATTTTTCCATTCAAAAAATTTACACTTCTTCCCCTCCTCC